>NW_016690486.1:267837-368872 GCF_001604755.1 Lepidothrix coronata | reverse complement strand
AATGGAAGAAGCGAGCTTCCAACACCACCCCCCCCCAACACCTCCTCCTCCTCCCCGCCCGCCTCTCGCCTCTTTGGCGAGTCGTAAAAAACAGGAAAATACGAATTGCACAAGGTTTTTTTCGCGACTTGCAGAGCCTGTGAAGGCACGTCTGTGGCGGCCTCCGCTCGGCATGCACGGGCTTGCACAGCGAAATGTTTTACAGACTTTTTGCGTGTACCGTCTTGCACTGGAAAAATCTGTGTTTAATATACCGGGGGGGGGGAATTCACACCTCCCTCCACATGAAAGAAGGACCGTATATACTAACGTGGCTATCGAAAACATCCGTTGCTAGTAAAAGATGGATATTATTCTCCTCCCTCTCCCCCCCCGCAGTATAAATTTGCTTTGGCACGAGCTGATGTTGGGGGTTGAATCTTTAGTGTGCTTCGTGCAGTTTCTCGCCCCCGTCAGACTCCAGTTTCCCGCGGCTCTTGCAGCGGGGAGATGTGCAGTTCACAGAGGGGCTACCTTTATACCTGTTTTTTTCCACTGATAATCCTGTTTTAAACAGGCTCCGAGTTTCTACTTAGAAAGTTGCGTTTAAAGATTTGGTTTTTTCCCCGTTGATTTGTTCAGTCACATGTAGTGTTAGACTAAAGGAACCTCTTTCACAAGGCTACTTGATTTTCACATAAACCGCTTTCTCTTGAACTTGGAGCTTTTTAAAACAGAGGGTTTCTCCTGAGCTGGGGGTTTTGTGGGGGAGTAACGTAAGACTTGCTGCACACAAAAGACACCCCAGCCCTCATAGGTGGAACTGGCATGGGTAGCAGGGGGCCACAATCCAGTGGGGCAAGTGTAGGGGAGGGGTCCGAGGAACGTGGTTTAGGTGTCGCTACTAATATGGCACTGGGAAGGCAATAGTGATAAAAAAAATCCTGTTTTCCTCCCCACTCCTCCTGCTGCTGTGTGGCACTTAGTAATCAACCAGCCTCCCTCTGCAGTGGGTAACCTCTGGTCCCCACTAGTAAAAAATGAAACACCATCTGGTCAAACCTGAAATCAGAGGATCCAGAAATGCAGCTTTCCTTGTCGTGCTGTTTTCTCTTAGGACAGTTGCCCATTTTGACAGTGCTGGCCAGAAAAAGGGCAAGAATGAGGGCAACTGTTGGCAAGAGTTGGCAAAGAAAATCCTGCCAGATCAGGGCCAGTGGCCTGTGAATGCTCATCACCTTCCTGGGGAGTTACTTGGTGCAGCTATGAGGCGAAGGACCTGACCATTTGATTCCAATTTAAGATAAGAGCCAGAGAAAGTATTCCTGGTGATTGTTTTGAGCAAAAAAAAAAAAAAAAAAGAGAAAAGGATGTGGGGGGAAGAGTTAATTTCTTTGTCCACCTTCCTTTCTCGACTGCCTTCCTCTACAACCTTGGGAAAATCAGCTCTGCCTTACCCTCTGTAAAATGGGAATAGTAATACTGACAGACCCCTCCTTTTAGATCCCTGGATCAAAGGTACTATATAAGTTCAAAGTGCTGTTTCTATAGGGCATTATTGCCAAATTCACTATAAGCAATTCCATTGGGTACTTGATAACAACAGTAGAATCAGTCAAACGCCCTTGATGCATTGCATGGTCCCAGATACCTTTCAGAGCCTCTTTGTGTGCCATCCCACCCCCTGAGGTCTGCAGGGATGGGGCTTTTGGAGCCTGGATTTTGCAGGAGCAGGAGGGGTACAGTCCGTGTCTTTGCTTCTGGCCCCTGAACTGTGGACCGCTTTTCTTTTTGACCTGACGAGGACAACTGGAACTAGCCCTTTTAAAAACAGGTTTAAAACATACAACTTGTATATATATATGTAAGTTTATTAAGGCCTTTAGTACCTAATGCTAAGCTCTTGTTGATTTTTGGCTGCTTTACTTCTGCATGGATTGTTGTAATTTTAATCTGTATTTGTTTCACTGCAAAGTGGTTAGAATACTTTTGGATCTGGACACATTGCTAATAGAAATTTGGCTCATATTAGCTTTGCAATTTTTAACTATTAGGTAGCTAAACAATTTCTAAAATTGCACCTAAAAAAACTCCCCAAAACTCTATTCCAGAAA
Organism: Lepidothrix coronata; assembly: GCF_001604755.1. Lineage (NCBI taxonomy): Eukaryota > Metazoa > Chordata > Aves > Passeriformes > Pipridae > Lepidothrix > Lepidothrix coronata. Next base: position 366,779 of record NW_016690486.1, on the reverse strand, counting down.
AACAAGTATCTTAATAGCTGAAGTGTTGCAATTATGATTAATTATAACTTGTCACAGTGTACTTTCAATTATAAAAATGTTTCTAAAATACATTTTGTGTTTCTAATTTTTCTAAAATATGGTGTGTCAAGTTCCACTATCTAAACAAGAAGAGTAAATGTTATATTGGATATTACAGTGTGGGGCTTCATGAGTAAATTCACAAATAGTCCGATTATTCTCGCCTTTTTACTTTTTTTTCCTTCCTCTTCAAGAAGCACTGAATGTGTATATGCAGCTTCAGAAGTTTCCTCTGAGCTCTTTTATACTTTAATAGGTTTGTTTTGGTGGCAGTTTGCTAGAAGAATATGCTGCAGACATATTTTTTTTTTCAAAAGGTCAAGCAGTCTCCTAACATATCCATTGTGTATCACTGCAGTAAGAAATCTTCAGTGCAAAGGAGAACTTCATGGTTAAATTTTAAAAGATAATTATTTAAATCTTTTTGTTAGTCTTTTTGGGTTTTTTTACATCCTTAGCACTGCTTTTGGAGAGCCAACTTTTAGCACGGTACAAAGCAGGAAGCCCATTAATTAAAAATAGCAAACAACTAAAGGTAAACTTAGTTGGTCACCTTTCCTTCTGAAATCCTGGCATTTAACTATGTTTGTAAGAAACATACTAACAAATGAGTAGCCATGGCACTAATATGAGGACAAAGCAAAATTACCAATTACAGAAATATCTAGGGCTCTAGGCCTGAATCTTTGATTTCCCATATGGATCCTAAAAATGTATGCATAATTGGCTTCTAACCGTGCATGCTCTAGGAACATACTCAAGAATCAACTACAGATATTTTTTTCAGACACTGACTAAATATATATTCACTTGTCAGCAAAAAAATACATCATTCTGATCCTCTTAAACAGAAAGAAAAAAAGAAATCTTCCAGCGAAGTGAAGTTGTAGTGTTACAAAAAAGTCACATATTTTCACTTTCATACAGGAGCGAAGGGGAAAAGAAAGGAGATGCTTGCAATATTTAAGCACTCTTTGAGACATGGGACTAATCCATGTAACTTCTGCCTCATACTCGAGACCTACATTTTATTAATACACATCAAAATCTTTACTGTGTTAAAGCAAATAACTGTGCCATTCAGGCTCACTTTCAGTGAAAAAATATTTGTTCTTTATGGACAAAGAATAATAGAATTAGTCAAAATCAAAATAATGGTGAGATTTCACTTTTCTCCAAAATTATGAAAAAAAACTATATGAGTGTGTATCTGGGTTATTTTGAAGGAAAGAAAGAGCCTGCAAATTAGTTATAAATTAGTACAGAAGATACCGATCAAAAAATCATGTTAACTGGTACAAAGGGCATAAATTGGAGTAGTCTTATAAACGTTGCTGCAAGCATCGGAAATAGAATTGTCATTGGCCACCAATTTGATTTAAAAAAAAAAAGTTATTCTTTCCCTCTGTGTTCCTGTTTTGGATAAATGCAGTATGCCTTAATTTTTCCCTCTTTAATTCAGTACACATGAATTCCTATGAGTTCCTACAACAGTTTAACTTTATTTATCAAGTATGTTTCAGAAACTAAAAAAAAAAAGGCTTCAGCTGATTTGGCAGCTGAGGCATTACTCATCAGGATATCTGATTACTGGCATATTAAGCAATGGAACAGACTAAACCTGAAGCATTGCGTCTCCCAATACATATAGTTTAATTACTATTAGCCAAACAAATATTGAGATGGCTTTATATTCAAAGTTTAATGCATGACCGTGTAAGCAAAGATCTGCAATACTGATCAAAATGTTGTCATTATCACGTCTATGACAGCACTTAAGTTTTCCTTTAAAATTTCTGTGTGCCTGTCCCTTAATGGTTATGGGTCTCGCATTCCTCATTTAAAACAATTGCAATGGCTGTGTTCAGGCACCCTGGCAGAAAAGCTGGCCAGAAACACAGAGAAAAACAGTAACAGTTGCAGAGGTGTGACACCTACCTCCTTCTTCCCTAATCAAACTATGTCCACATGAAACCCCTGATTTCCCAGAGTTGTAACCCTTTAATTGTCAATGCTCTAAATATATAGCTGTACTCATATAGAAAGCTGTCTTTAAAAAGGTAGTTTATATATAATTTCCCCTTTTTCTTTCAATAGCTTTAGGCCAGATTTCCTTATTCTGAGTAATTGATTCTAACATATAATCTTAAAACAGAAGATAGTAAATTATTAAGACCTAATTTTTATGTTCAGACCACTCTTTCTTAATTACTGTGCAGTCTGAAAATAAGAGGGTATCAGAATAGGAGTTTCATTCGAACAAATCTCCGAACAGGCTGTGCATGGACTAGGGCTTCAGAATTTCTCTATGCCACAGAAATATTCTCTCTTCCCTTTCTAGCTGAAAACCCCGAGCAGCTGTAAACACCTCATGCTGTCTAGAGGCTTGGCTCCCCTAATGCAGCCTGGTCATCTTAAGAATCCAGTGGTCAAATGAATTTCAATGACCAATAATCAAAATTTTCCTAAAAGCTTGCAGCATCGAGGTTGTTGTAGTTGGAGCATTTCTGCAGTTATGGCAAGAAAACACTGTGTTTCCTAACGTCTTGGTTCTCGATTTCTCACCCGCATGAGATACGGGTAACACCATACTCCAGGCGTATTTACGGACACCATTGAAGAAAGGGTAGGAGCAATGGAGACAACAGCTAGAAACTCCAACGCCACAACGTGATTACAGTATGTTTTCCTTTCCTTGTTCTTTCGATTCACAGTAAATTTCATTCCAGCTCTTAGAAATCATCATTCTTTCTCCCTTTTTATTTCAAAATGGTTGCATATTTTTCATTCACGAAAAGGTTAAAGGCGTTTCCCCATCGCAGGAGGGATTATCTTACCAGAGGATTCTGGGACTGCAGATGTATACTGCGGCAAAATCCTAAATTCATCGCAAAAAAAAAATCATTTCCAGAACCCAGCTGCTAAAAATAATGGAATTATAGTAAATCATTGATAAGATTAAAACATAAAGCCATTTTTATGTTCCAAAGTGCTCTAAAACATGAGTCTTTTCTCTTAATTCATTTCTTAAATAATGCAAATTTTAAAGTAGCTTTTCTATCCCAAGCACGCAGCGCCATGAAATCGATAATTTTTGATCTTTTGGTTAGTAGGCAACATGGTGAGCTATTGCAGTGACTGCAGGCAGCAGACATGTTCTTGTCAGCTAAAAATTTTCATATTGTTTTTGAGCCCATGGAGATTTGCGGATGGGATACAGCCAGTTACAGCTTCAGCTTACGCTTTGCTGGGGGGACGTAAACTACACTGTTTTAGATGCATGTATAGATATAGATATATGTTTTAAAAACAAGAAGCATTACTGGATTTTAAACAAAAAATTATGTAAAAAGAATGGCTGGTGTGATTATAATCGCATCATGCAGGGTCCACGGTTTCCATTTAGTGAAATTTCGCAGAGGGCAACTTCTTAAGAACATCCCTGCTGTGCAGAGTGAAAAGCATGAACAAACCAAAGACAGAATTCATCTGTGTTTATATTTTACAGACAATGAAAAACCTACTCTTTGTATGCCTTTTTTTCCACCTTATTATTTCACGAAAACTGCAGCATTTTCCCCGCCCCCACCCGAACACTCACCACCCCAGCACTGCGGTGTTCGGTCTTTCTTTCTTTCTTTCTTTTTTTCCATCTCTTCTTCTTTTTTGCTTTCACAAATTCTGCACGCGCCATCTTTGTCTATTGTTACTCTTTTCTAATTTCTCTTGCCCATTCTCTTTCAAATCAGCTAATAAACAGAGGGCTAAATGCCTGATCAATGCTTATGTGTTGTATTCTCCCCATCTTTTTTCTTTCTGAGTAATAAAATTTAACAAAAACCCCAAACCAACACCCCACGCCCCAAAATTTCTGTATTACCATAACCTGTTGTATACAGTGGTGATAAAAAACATTATTAACATAATAGCAACAGCTGCAGCCTAAATAGGAGCTATGAGATAATAAATGTGCTACAACAAATTAATTTGCTGCAGGTGCTTGTGCTCTGAACTGCGTAACCCAAGCCATTTCAAGTCTGAATACAATTATTATTCCCCCCACATGCTAAAACAAAGTGCAGATTGAAATGTCCTGTTATTATAAATATCTTGTCCTGTCCCTCAAACATTTTTACCATCAGCAAAGAGTGGAAGAAAGGATTTTAAAACCTTAATAGAAAACCGTGGCATTTAAAAATATTTAACAAGGCTTCAAGTCATGTCCAGGCTTGAAGAGATAATGTCTGTTTAGGCATTAATTTGCACCTATTGTCTCTTAACCAGAGCTCTATAGGTAAGGACACAGCCAGGTATTACATACGTGCAATTGGCAAGGCAGGGGCTGTAAACATCTCATTAGTAACAGATGCATATTTGTATGTGTTGGCTCTTCCATTTACTTCATTGCAGAGGAAAAAAAAATCTCTTTGCAATTTGGTTTGTATAATGAGCAGGGAACTAAGCAGGGATTTTTACTGTTTTTTCTTCTGGTAAATATAGTGTTGATGGAAGCCAGTTACTAGTTACCTTGCAGGCATGTACCAGTAGCATGTTGCAGCATTCTTCAGACTACAAAGATGGGAAGTTAGGTGAAGCCAAGTGGTCTCTTTTCATTTGGACACCGTGTGTAAAAATTAACGGTGTGGTTTTTTTCTTTATCTTTTTTTTCCTCCCCCTTTTTTTTTGCTGCTCACGGACCTAATTGTCTGAAACCTGGTGAAAAGGCAAAATTAAGGGCTCAGCTGTGCTGATTTTACTACCTTTTTCGTTGCCACAGCATACACGCTGCTTTTTTTCTGTTTTCTTTGCAAATGTAATTAGAGAACTTGTGTGTTTTAAAAGATTGATTATTCTCACAGAGTAACCTTGAAATGTTCTTTCTACAGTCATGAAAAAAAGTATTGTGTGTATCCTAAGAGAACTAATCAAACTAATGCCTCACACAGGACACTTATGCTCTGTGTTTCGGCGTAGCGTTGTAGTGATCAGAGAAGCTCCACGAAACACTTGTGCTGAAGCAGGGCAGACACGGTGCCGTCTGGGAGGGTGGTGAAGATAGAGAGTCACAGTGAAACCCCACCGATTGTGCAACCCTCCATGGTGGTGAGGAGCGCTTGCTCACATGAGTCGGCCTGCGGAGGTCAATTGGATTACTCATGAGTAAGTGTGACGTTACACAACTCGTCTCTAAGCTAGAATTTGCATGTCTCAAATCCCTTTTACCCAAGGAAGAAAACATATAATCAGATAAGCAGAGATGTATATACTGCGCTAGTGAAAATGGTTTTGGTTTTAAGGCTGCTTTTGTGTCAAACTCTTGTTTTGTTTTCTGCTGCTTCTTCATGTCTGCTCCAGAGGATTGATTTTTAAGTTATTAGTTGGGCTTAGCTTCAGCTTCCATCTGTGTCCATAGCTATTTTCTCAGAGTAACAACTGGGATGTGAATTCCTAAAATTGAGACATTCATCTCCATAATGGTTCATGGTAATGTGTCTCCCAGTCATCATCCAAGTGAGTAAACAGTATAGCATTTCTGCATATGAAGCACAGGGTGAAAATGTGCTTTCGCAAACTTCTGTACAGGTATTTCCACAGCCCAGTCAGTGTTTCCTTTCTCCTAAAGTAAAGCTGGTGCTACAAATGAGTGGTGCTTTAGGCTCTGTCCCTCAGATTCTTGGTATCTTGCTTGTAAGAGGCAACGTGTTACTCATGTTCTCAAAGGATGTCTGTCTAACTACATCACGCTGTTGCAAGTATCCAAGCACTGCCTGGCTGAGGTTATCAGGACCACAACTCACAGGAAAATACAAATCAAAACTGGAGATCTAAAGCAGGACTGAGGGGCAGGTTTTCAGGTTATTTAGACACCTGGTGGAGTACTCTGTACCGTCTCTTGCTCCCGCTAGCTGGTGCCTTTGCAAATTTGCTGTCTGCCAAGTAAAAGACTTGCTTGGCATTCATCAGGAAAACTTGGAGAAAGTATGGTTGACCTAGGCCTAACCAGCAGAAATATATGTGTTGGAGAACAGTGACTTTGCACAACAAAACATTACATGGTGGGAGTCATGGGTGGCTTCATTAAGAAAGCATATGCAAATACTTTTGGAGATATTATACTACCTGATTAATTTAATGGAGGGGGGAGAGTAGGTACAACATGCTGCCTATTTTCTATTATAAAACACTCCTCCTTCAGCAAAGAACGAAAACAAAGAGGAGATTTGATAGCTGACTCTGGAGAAAAGCAGGTAGTTAAGTGCAAGACAACCTGTACAATGCAGGTAGTGTGACTGGCAACTTCGTATTGCTGTATGAATGACTGTATCAAAGTAGAGACTATTTTTTGTTCATGGGCTAATGTGGCTCACAATTAAGCTTTATTGTGAATGTTGAATGTGGGCCTAGTCCTCTCTGGTGCTGAGCACCCAATCCAGAAAGCATTTGTTGAAAGTTAAGGCAGGGCAGTGGGCCTTCCCTCATTAAAAATTAGCAAACAAACAAACTCCAAGCTGAGGGGTTGTGTTAATGCTTTATTGTATCTGGTAATATCTACCCTTCTGCATAATTATAAATTGATTTGCTTCACCTCAGTTTCTGCAACCTGTTCTTACTCAGATTCTATTTCTGCAAGCATATCCTTTAGCACTAGAAATGTGAACACAAATGCGTGAGTCTGAAGCCCTTTCCTGGGCTATGATCATCCACAGACTCACCTGTTCATTGTTTGGGTTTTTACAATAATGTTTTGTTATTTTTTGTGTCAATATTTGCTGTCAAGCTGGCTCTGCCTTTTTCCTTACACCCACCTTTCTCCCTGTGCACTGCCAGCGAAGCGTGGTTTGACTGAAACCGTTCCAAGAGATATTGCCATTTACAGCAGCGTCACTGGCTATAATTTGTCAGGCAACATCCAGAGGGCTGGAGGGGAGACAGTATGTGGGCATACTGCTACGTGTGCCTGGGGGTCCCTGCAGCCCACCCCAGCTAGCCCACTCACCAGGCCGGAGAGGGCTGTGCCACATCTCAGGGCACAGGCACTGTATGGCTGCAGGTTTTTGAGCCCTTCTGCAGGGCTGGACAAGTCAGGCTCTCTTTCTTTACATCAGGTTACCTCCAGCACAGAGGGATGGCTTGGAAAGTGTCTTTGGGTGAAGGTTTTAGCTCTGGGCACCAAAGCTTCTAGAAGCAGGAGTGGGAAAAGGGCTCTGCCAACTTTGCCAGCAGATTTATATATCCCTGTGTAGGTGCCTGGCGCACCTGGCGTGAAATATTGTGGGGCAGAGACAAAGCTACTATGATTTCTGGGAAGTTCTAAGTGATGAGGCTGGGTTGACAGCTATTTCCTCCTCATAAGCTTCTTCCTTTGCCTTCCCAGTCTTGCTCTGTTTGCCATTGCCTTTCTCAACTGTGATGTTCTTGCTCCCATTTAGAAGCCACACAACTTCTCAAATTATAATTTTTTTGAAGCTAGTTAATGCCACTGCACAGTGGAGCCACTCTGCCATATAAACAATATGGGGAGGCTTTCTGATGTGGTGCATGGTACTAAGGGACTCGAATATGGCTGAGCTTGTGCTGTGGCAGGAAGAAGAAGCTGATCAGGAGGTCTGTTCTGGGAGGAATCTGCAGTGTGAATGGGAAAAACTCAACAGGAGAAGGGGGACCTCAGCTGCCGGCACATCTCCTTTGAAGATCTCCACAACCATGTTGCTAGTAAACTCTCTGTTAGCAAAACATCCTGCCCCTAAAAAAAGGAAAGTGGAGCACAGATTGCCAAAGGATTTTTGTAGTAATCCCCTCACCCTGTGAGTCTCCCATCCTGCCACTGTCACCGTGGAAGGTCCTGTAAAAGGGCAACAGTCCCTTTTAAGGCTCTGCTGTAGCTGGACTGAGGGGTAGGGGCACATTCCCTGTTTATGTAACTCACTGACATGCTTGTTGAATTTAGGATCCAAAGCATTTTGCTGGTACTAGAAATAGCCAGCACCCAAGTTTTTATTTGCTTTCAAACCCATTTGTCTCTAATATATTGTCACACCAAATTTCACCCATGTACGTTGTTTTGTAAACTCTTAGGCTGCGTTGTTCAGTGAGTGACTGCACAAGTTACATGGTCAAACACAGGAGAGGGGATAATGTTCTAAACAGCTGAAAATAAGTGAAAAAGAGTAAAAATAATGATTTTTTTGCATGATTTTTCAAAATAATAGAGGCCTGAGCAAGAAAAAAGAAGAAAAGTTTTTGGCATGGGCACAGATAAATATGAGTTTCACGTTTTAGAAAAGTACAGATGATCTGAATTTATTCATTATTTGAAATTCATATCTGGTCCTGTGCAAGAAGTGTAAAAACTGATACTGACTTTTAGGAATGTCCCTCAAGACCTTTATACACCTACATTCTGTTGCTTTTCCTTTCATCCTCTTGTCAGTCAATACTTAACCCTTTTGGATTCTGACCTTTTGGTACTGTGAGGGCTCAGTATGGAGCTGATCAGATAGTTAAAAGGATGTTCTTGCATATTTTCACAAATCAAAGCACCACACTTGGTTTACTGTGATTTGTGGGTTATATTATTGCAAATACAGAGGAGTTTGTTCACTGAGGCACTAAGTCTCTCAAAATCTTCCCTAATTTGCTTCACAAACCTCTATTTATTTTAAAATTCATCCCATATATTTATTATTTTTTTATTCTTTCTTAAATATTGAATCAGATGTTTGAAAAGCACTCCGTATCAAATCAGCAAGCATAGAAGTTTCCATGTGATTTTTACAGTAATTGAGCCCCCCTAAATAGACCAAGCAGTCTGAAAAAGATTACAAGGCTGGTGAGTAAGTACTGATATAATTTTTAAAAATCCTCTGACCCAAATGGCGGTAAATGTGTAAAATAACTACTAAACAAAAAATATTCAACCATCTCTTCCCATTTAAAACATATCTAAGTATGTACCAATCTCAGGCTCATAGTAATATCCTTGACTGTCACCTAGTTTCAGGAGTATAAGGAAATTGTTATGGAAAAGGTGACGATAATACGTCGTGTTGGAACTGAGAAACAAAATGAAGCAGCTGTACATCAGAGAGAAAATCTGAACCAAGAGACTGATAATGAGTGTGGCAAGTATTTTTTCTTGCTTATGGCTGGAAAAGCCAGTGAAGTCTCTGTTTGAAGACAAAGCACATAGTAATGTGATCATAAAAATCTTCTAATGGGGACTATGTGATGTTTGGTAAATGTATTCTTTTCAATACATCTAAATGTATTCCTTTCAATACATCTACACACAGTCTTTCAAGGTTGCCTCAAACAGTACTGGGGATATGATAGTATCAGTGTAGCTAGATGTGGGCACAGCTGAGCCTCCTGTTTTGTTATTATTGCTATTATTTGTGCTATTATTATTTAATATGTATATTGCAGCAGCTTCTCAGAAGCTCAGACAAAAAACATCACCCCATTTTTTTAAGGCAGCGTACAGACATCGCCGAGGCACTGCCTGTGCTCTCTCTGTAAAGCCTGAAATTGATGGAAACGAGTAACATTCAGAGGGTGGGGAGACGAGTACCATAATTATAGGTGGGGCTGCTAGTATTACCTGTTATTAAGGGCTTGCCTGACACTTCCCATTTTAAGACCTGTTTTTGGTGGTTTGTAGCTGCTTAGTAAACTTTAACCGTTTGTGTTTCACTAGACTTCCATCCTTGGCTGCCAGTGCTGCTCAGTCTTTATTAACAGGCTGATTTATTTCATTTAGGCTTGGGGGATGGCAGGGTTTGGGCTGACAGAGGGAGAAGAAGCTCTAAAAAAGTGCAAAGAAATTTTGTTATTGTGCCTTATCTGAAATAAGGACTCCATTATTATAATGCCACTTTGTTTCCTTCTATTCTCCCAGCTGTCTGTTTGCATCCATCTCTGAGCTCTTGTCTTAGATTTGTCTTTCTGTTCTGCATTTGTACAATGCCTTACTCAGCCGAGCGCTGGTTCATGACTAGTGCACCTATAAACTACAGCAGTCCCCAAAAATACCCTGGTTTAGCACAGGACAAATTCTATTGGGAGGCAAAGAAATATTCCCTGTCCAGAAATCCTTCACGGTCTCTTCCTTATTGATTGTGACTCCTGAATTACTTTCCTTTCCCCTTATACTCGGAGTGCTGCAAATCTTTCGTATTCGAATATGAGTACTTTTCTTGTCAACAAGAGCTCCTTTTAGTAAATGTTGTTTCTAAAAATAAGGAGGCAGTTTTTTAGGCTCTGAGTAAACAGAGACATGGTGCTGTTTGGGGGATCGAACTGAGCAAAAGCTTATTCCTTTTGCCTGTGTTTTTGGAAGTGACACAGAGGAAGGGAATGAGCCACTGAGTTCATGTTTCCACTGGAAGTACAAAACAGAGGGCCAAGATTCATTAAGATTGTTATACTAACTCAATATGACCTTTCCCTTTGTATTTTGCTTCCTTCAATTGACTTGAAATTGGACTAAGCAGTGAGCACCGTATTCAAGACTTCTAAATTTCTTCAGCTAAGGTCCATGTTTTCAACTGTGGGGAATCATTGTTTCAATAGTGATTTTTGTGTTACCCGTAAAGCCTAACAGGCCATTTCAATCACCTCCTTTATAGTCAGTGTTTTTTACCCTCATTAAACTAAAAAGAGTTGACAAAATCTTACATGATTTGGCCTTTTAGAAAAAAGGCAAAAATCACTGGATTTGTGCTACACCAAATTTTTAACATGGTGATTTCCATACCCGAAGACCAATCCTGCAAAGTGTTTTGGGTTCTTTTGCTTCAGTTTTAATTTAAATTATGAGCATTTTTGTCCCCCAGAGAAATGAACATCCCTGATATTTGCAGGATGTGTCCCTACATTTAACCAAGTCAATAATGTAAAAGTTTGAAGGCTGAACATTTGTTCCTATTGGGATTAAAGACGTTTTCCTAAATGCAGATCTGTGTTCTCTCCTTGTAACCTGGTTATGGACCATGTAATCTATGGCACACTTTTAGAGTGTAATCATATGGAAAAGTCCTTGACCAAATAAGGAAAGCAAACAACATGAGAGCTCAACAAACCACAGTGTGCTTCAAAATCTTAGTGTGGGCAGACCCAGAGCATGCAATGCATCATGCAGAGGGCAATTTTTTGCCGATTTAAAAAACAAAGAAACAAAAACCAAACCAAACCACTACACCCTCTAACACCCTCTAACAAATCTGATTTTACCTAAGATCTTTATATGACTGTGATTTGTGATTAATTAATTCTTTCCTTCTTTAGTAGCCTCCATTAGCTTTCAATGATGTAGCAATATACATCCCCCTACCCTTCTACCTCAGTCTTTCAAAGGCAGTCCACAGTCGTTGCTCATAGGTCCACCAGCTGAAAAAGGCAAAACTGTTTTTCATTTTTGAACCATGCTCTTCACATATGCACATGCACAAAACTCCTGCAGGGGTCAATGGGAGTATATTTTGCAGGGATTGAGAAGAGCATACAACCCTGGCTTACTGGTGTTTTTCCTAGGATCAGGTGGAGAGATGGTGCTTGCAGGATACAGTTTGCTGGAACTATGCCAGGCTCATGCCAGCTGCTGCAAGTGCATAGAATTGTAGAATTGTTTAGGTTGGAAAAGATGGTAATAAACCAATTTCTATGCAAAAGAGCTTATTGCTAATAATTTCTGTCAGCTTCTAACCATTGGGTTGTTTGGTTGTTGTTTTTTTAGATCAGATGTTTACAAGAAGTATTTTATTTTTTTTTACTGCAGTGTTTTAATGCAGTGCTAATGGTTATCAGCTCCATCTGACTCATCTAGCCCAGAAACCAACTTATGCTGTTTTCTAATGATAAAAGCTACAGTAAAAGAGAAAATAAAACATATTTCCCCGAACGACGTGATTTTTCCTCCTAGCTGGAATTAATGTGAACAAATTTCATAGTAAGCCACAGACCCTGCAAAGAGCCAGAATGTAACCATTTGGGCTCTAGTTGCATGCTGCTGAGAGGGGGCACCAAATGGTAAGTGAACCTGCGAGAAGTCAAGGAGACATAGGTCAAATTCTTTAGAAACCACCAGCCCTAAAGTGATGATCTCATCATCTGATGCACAGAGGCACTTTTGATGAGGCATATTTTGCTCAAGTATCTGTTTTGAGTTCTTCCAGTGAGATACAATAGCTATTGTATTGGGTGTGGTGGGAGATCTGCAAATGTCCCTGTGAGCATTAGACAGTATCAGACAAACTTTGTGCTACAGCATTTTTTTTTTTTTTTGAGAATAAGAAGGAAAATAAGGAGAAAGAAATGGGTGGCTGGCAACATATATCTGTATCACAAAGCATCAGAATTGGCTCAGACCATCAGAGCCCCTGAGGGCTAAATTGTTCATAAAGACCAAAACTTAGTGGGAGCTGGTCTTTCTTCCATGGCAAGGATGAGTGGGATGGAAGAACCTGAATTTCTTGCTGGTCCTATGTGTGGCTAGACAGGTCTTTACCAGCAATCTCACGTCTTTCATGAGCTTGAAATGCACATTAACATTTTAAAATAACAAGCAATAACTGTGTGAGCTTCCAAGCTTTCCAAAAGCCTATTTATAGCCTCATATATTCAAATTCCAATAAACACTGACATCCCCAGCTGATTTTATTAGGTGAGCCACTGTTGGATCCCCAGCCCCAAATGACACCTCCCATTCTAGTGCACCCCTTGGATACCTGTATCTTTGCACTCTGGCTCTCGTCCAAACAACTTCTGTTCAAGTGGGAAGTGTCAGATTTATTCCTGGTCAGTATGACAGAGGAAAGCTGGCTTGATTTCTTCATTCAGGCCCGCCTGAAGTCATTATCATGCCTAGAAATGTAGTATCAAATGGGAGTTGAATTCGTTTGGCGCTTAACCTAGCATAACCTATTACTGTCTTCTGAAACATCCAGTTTGAAAAGAATGTCAACAAAAATGCTCCTATGGGGGTGTCTCCTCTTAGTCAAAATTTCTGGAAAGGAGGAAGAGAAAGGAAAGCTCGGAGTCAGCTTCAAGTTGTGGATTAGATAGCCAGAGGTATTGCAGTGCTTAACTCATCTTCTTTTCTAGAAGAAATCTCATTTTGAATTTAAAAATTCCCAGGGCCAGGGAACCTGGCAAAACCTTTGGGAGGTTCCTGTAGTAGTCAAACATCAGCACTTCCAAAGTCTTGTCTAAACTTGTCCAGTTTCAACTTGCAGCTTCCGGCTGGTGTTACACCTCCCCCTTCTGTACCACACAGCCCAGTATGAGGTTCTCTTCTTACAGACTGATCAAATCTAGCCCTTCATTTTCCCTGTGATAAAGTGTCAGCTTTTTACTACACCACATCTACTCTGTTTTACAGCTCATTAACACCCTTCTGGCCCACAGGCACCAGGATGGGGTGAAGTGGCTGCATCTAGACTGTGCCTGAAATACTTAAAAGGTGATGTGGTGGGCTAAAGCTGTTTGGTTTCTTGACCAGCTCCACACATCCACATGGCAGCCTCTGGGACACCATGGCATAGAAGGCTAGTGTTCCTCTCTAGGAACACATATTCTGGCAGCTCCTAGGTGCCCTTGGAGATCCCAGGAGACAACCTATGTATCCCGGGGTGCTCTCACCCTTGTCTTAGAGACTTGGTCTTTTGGCTCCTCAGGGATCGGCTATTCTCCGCGATCAGGCTGTCATTGCTTTCCAGGACAGAGACCCAGATTCTGTAATGACCTCCTACAGTCATAGTTTATTTACATCTTTCTACTAGGGTGGATTAGAAAATGTGCTGTGTGCTTACTAATAGCTCACCCAGCATCAGTGACCTCTCTTCTTTTTCATCCCAGTCCTTGTGTCATCTGCCAAATTTCTCAGCAAGGATTTTATATTTTTTTCCAGGTCACTGATAAAAATGCAAAGTAACTCAGCTGGTTTTTTGGCAGAAAGGGCCCATGGGACTGTCCCTTGCAACTTGTGGGTTTTTAAAAAAATGGGTTTCTTATTATATCAACCACAAACTTCCCCCAAAGGTAAACTGCCTAGGAAATGGCTCCTATCAGTATCCCACTGGTATTCCAGAGCACAGCTCTACTGCACAGGGAGAAGAGATTTACGCGTATTGAATTCACTGTTACTGCTTTGACAAATAGTGTAATCCCTCAGAGCTAGTTCCTGCATAATCACTTCTGTATGTTTTTTACTGACCTTAGAAACAGAACTAGAGATAAGAATAGTTGAGAAGATGGAAGACAGCTTACCAGACCCTTCTTTGCTCTGGGCTGATGCAGGCTGCCTGGAAACTGTTTAAAGATGTGCTCCAAGTTCCAATGTTTCCTTCAGTTTTGTAGTGACAAGGACACCCTTTTAAAGGTTTGGGTTAAAAGAGGGATGTGTTTTGGAGAAACGCAAAAGGAAGAAAATGTGTTTTCATTTTGCCTAACAGTCCGAACAGGTATCTGTGTGTGTGTGTTTTAATCACGCTACAGACAGATCTGCCTCTGTGATGCTTTGCTATTCAAAGGGAGTCAGGCAGGTCTGCAACCCCAAACAGATGGTATAAGTTTAATGAACAACTGAAATGGAAGCCAACATTATCTAGTTTGAGACATTTTAATGCCTTGTCTTTAAGAGCTTGAATTAAAATTGTGATGACTCCATGCTGCCAGCTCCTTTCGATTAAACATTTTGCAGAACTGTGTTCATGTTGTGATGACATGTCTGTGAGTATCTGTGACTTTTGCTTCCCAGCATACTCTCAAGAAGCATATGTTTTGACATATCCAAGTGCCATCGAAACAAAGTTTGTACAACTAATTATTCTTTATTTCTTTGAGTCCTTCTCCTCCCACTTCTTTCAAACATGGGATTTTTATTTGTCTGGATTTCTGAATTCTCAGAAGCAGTAAAGTCAAATAGATGAGATCTGCATTTTCCTCTAAAGGTGAGGGTTGCCTGACAGATCACATAGTGAAGTTTTAGCTAATGAAACTGTGGTAGTGTCAAATGCATTTCATGTCTGTCTTTGAGAGGAATATAATAGATTTGATTGAAGGCTCTGCAGACAGTAAAGGCCATTCATGTGTTAGCAATATGGATTCTGTGTGGTGCTGCATCTTCAGGCTTACTGTTGTAAAAGCATTTGTAACATTTTCAAGGGTTACAGCATGAAGAAATCTGAGCAATTGCATTTACCAGAGTCTGTCAACAAGTTTTCTGGAAATAAGGATCGGTCTTTCAGATCAGGTTGATTTATTTATTACCAGAGCACATTCTATGCCCATATAATATACAGGGCACACACTCAGCTCTTTTCTGCTAAAAATGAGATTCAGTCACAACTTATACTTTATTTTTCACACTCCAGCAAATGGGCACCAGCATGCAATTTTAAGACTCTGAGAGAGAAATGAAACCTGGATAACACGTTTAACTTGATTTCAGTTTTTTGAATGTCCATATGTGCTTCTTCCCAGTACTTACTATATCTGTTCCAATACCTAAATGCTAGCAGACAGCAGACATGAAGAAACAATCGAGATATACTGTGTTCCACGTTAAAAAAAACCAAACAAACATTAAATAGCATACTGCTAATTCACACTCTTTAGAGATCACCTGGTATTTCCAGAGCTGTCTTATAACTACAACTGTTATTTTTTGTGACATATATGCAAAGGCATTAAGATCGAGTAAAAGTGGGCTGTAGTTGTTGAAGGCCACACACAAGAATATATTGTACTATTTTGTTTATTAACTTAAAGAGATCCCAGCCTGACTAAACATTATTTTTTTTTCAGTGGTTTGCCCATGATTAGTGCCTCACTGAGGTTCTACTATAATTTAATTCATTAGAAGCAATGTCATTTTATCAGTAGCATGCCACATGTATTGCCTGAGCATTTTCTTAAAGTCTAATTAACCTTCAATATCGCGTGGGTTAGTTAGTGTTGAAGGCTTGAGTGTTGGGGTTGTTTTAGCTTGTGTTTTCTTTTAACACCGACCTTTTCAAATTCCCTCCTAGATAATGGGATATGACTTTTAAATGGAAGATATTGCTTTCAAAATGATTCAACATAATAAGAGATAAAACAACTGAGGAACTGAAAAAGCAAATAGTGCCTCTGACTTAAAAGGAAAACAACTATCAGTGCCCCTAGCGATTGTCTAATTTGGAGACATTTGAAAAAGACAGGTCTTAAGGGGGAAAAAAACCCTTAAATTGAACACCAGTGCTTCAGAGTTGTGAATTTCATCTGGCACAAATTAAGAAGGGTGAAGATAAACAGTATCTGATGTAAAGCTTCACGGCACAGAGTTAACCCATCAGCAAATTTTAGCAGGAGGAATGAGCTCAGGCTGGACCAACATTCTGCTTCATGTGGCCATGGGAGCTTTGATACCACGTTACCAATCTGAACATGAGGAATTGGCTTGTACTGGGGGAAGAATGGTTTTGACTGCAAAAAAAAAGCTGGGATGTGCCCTAGAGCAAGTTGCTGTGCTCTGGCCACATCAGCTATTGGGTTCAAACATCTCAGAAAGACCCATGGCTCCCATGGTGTAATCTGACCTCTCCCCCAAGCTGTTGCACCTTCAAAAAGGTCTGGAGGATCCAAACTAAGGTGGTGATGAATGTTTATCCTTCTCAGGAGTCATCACTGGGAACTGCTGTGGCTCTGAAAGCAAGATCTGCTTTTAGGATAGCAAGATCTGCTTTTAGGGTGGGGAGACCATTTTGTAAAAAGAGCAGCCTTCAGCATGTGCCAGAAATAGGTATGAACTCTTCATTGTTTTGACAAGTCTCCAGAATTTATTTACAGTATTTAGAGATGTTTTCTTGCTACTGCCCCCCTCCCTTCTTTTTTTTAAGGAAAGATGTCTGGATCTTTTGGTAGTGGAGATACCTGGAAACCATTTCCTTAGCATACTACAAAGGCTCAGATAACAGAAGACAAGTAGAAGAAACACAACTGTATTTATTTGGGGGTTTTAATGTTATGCATTTGCAGTGAATTTGCTGATCACTTGAAAACAGTCATGATCTGTAAAGGCTCAGGGTGGCCAATACTATTAGCATACTCACTGAAGAGTTTCAGCTGATAAAGTTGTGAGCAGTGTGCTCTCTGGTATGCTCTCTTAAGGGAAAGTCAGGCTTGGGAGATGAGGGTTGACTTCATTTACTCCATGTGACCCTAGACTGCTGCTTAAAACAGTCTGTTCTTTGTTTCTCCAACTGTCAAATGAAGATAATGATTCTTACCCATTCTTAGGACAGCACTTTGAAATTTATAAATGAAAATATTATTTATATTCAAGAGGTTCCCAGACAAGGAAAATGAATTATTTCCATAAAAGCAATATATTTCTTCCTTGTATTGTTCCACTCTGGAATGTCATGTATAGTTTCTGGCACTCCCGCACACTGAGGACCAGTGTGAGATACTAGTACTTATAATAATTTTATATATATAGAGTCCCTCTCTATAGCAGGCCTCTGTGCGTAATTTTCTGAATATACCAATGTATGTATGTGTATAATAAATACACAGAATACCACTTGAAGTGAATGTGAACCTTTCCCATCTCACATTCGTAGGGGAGACTGCCTTTGTAATGCTCTCAGATAGCAAAGTTGGTAAATATTTTGTGTGACTTTAAAAGGTCAAAAGCTCTATCAGTCTGTTGCCTAGTGAAATATGTACATTAAAAATATTACTAGTTAAAAGGATGATGTAATGTTTGTCACAGGAGGATGCCAATGTGCTTACCTTAGTACAATATTAAACTAAAGTCCAGTCTGCATAATTTTGGTTTCTGTCCAAATGGTAACGAAAAATCCCAGTGGATTTCTCTGGAAGGGTGATCAGCTGCTCAGGGATCTCCAAGGAAAAGGTCTCTCTTTTTCAAGATCAGACCATTGCACTGGGCAACAGTGCCTCTATGAAAGAGTCTAATAAACAAGACAACAAGAGATCTATTGTTACCTTCAAAATGGCAACTGCACCTTCTTCCCCAGCCGATGGAGCAGACTAGAAGCTCACCTCTGCTTCCTGCTTAAGTTAGCTCTGTCACTGTGCACGGACTGCGGCGAGTAACAGGAGAAATGTGGACTCAAAATTTCCTGCTAAATACACCTGATGGGGAGCCAAACAAACTCACATCCCCTAATTTATAACAAAGTCTGCACAATGTGGAGAACCAATTGCTTGAAATCAATAGAGAATTAATGACCTATGAAAGTAAAACATTCTGACAAAAAGGAAAAGGTACTAACAAAGCCTACTTGAGTACTGGAGAAGAGAGGGCATCCTCGGGAAGATGATGAGCATCCTGCAATGGGGTGCAATTAGGCTGCAGGGGGTCAGTGCAGGAGCCCTGTTTGGCCAATACCTACAGTCGTTGCTGAATGTCTGCAGTGTCAAAGGGTGTCAGGTCTGTCCATCACAGGATCTGAACTTTTTGTCCTTTCTTAAGGATCTGCTTCCTGATGGAAGGCCTGGGCCTGGATAAGGAGGAAGGGTAAGATACTATGTGAAGAGGGCATGGCAGAGAAACTCTGTGAAAGCAACAGTGCCAGGGAGGTTTTAGAAGACTTAAACCCTGCACAAAACTGATCTAAACACCATTTCTAGCAGATCCAAAGAGTCTCCCCAACACTGTCATTAGAGACTGCATGAGAGACATCAGAGCTTAGGAATACTGATTGATTTCTTGTTTACACTCTGCAATGTATCACTGCCCCAGCCAGGCTGTGAGACATTTAGCACTGGAGTCATTATGAGGCCTGGAGGTGTACTTCAGGAATTATCTGGGCTTTGGCCAAATAACACATTAGACTGTGGAGCATATTATTACTGCTTGTCTTATAACACCCTATCTCTCGTTAAAGTTTCTAAGTCAGTACAAATAGAAATAAGAGAGACCTACTAAGCCATCTACTCCATCTTCTGTCCAGTGCAGAACAGCTCTCTTGAGTAAAATTGCTTGGGCTCTGCAAGCATAGTTTTAAATGTATCAAGAGATGCATCATTTTATTTATGAGAGTAATCAATACCGTAAAAGACCCGTCAATAAGTTTTCCTTTTACATTTTTGCCTTTACAAATATCATCCTGTTGCAAGTTATGCCCACTGGTGGTAATAACCTTTCCAACATACATAGATGTCTATTGGAACTTCCCCTGTTCATTGCTTAGCCGATACATATACCTTTAGGGCCAGACTTTTACACACTTGCCCATAATATTTTGCTTTGTAAGTAGGCCTGTTAAAATGTAGGGGAAAAGGATGGAATAAAAATTAAAGTGCTACTCCATGGGAATAAAAGGTGCCCCAATCCACCCCTAAACTATTTTAATCTTTCCATAAAGTCAGTCCAGACAATCCCTTAGACACTATTGTTGCTCTCCACTGAACCTGCCCTTTTAGATGCTAATAAGGTACTCGGGAGTGAATTTAGTATTCCTAGTGTGGTCACACCAAAGCCATATGGAGTGGAATCTTTTCTTCCCTTTTCCAGGAGGTGATGTCTTTGAATTTGCAGCCAAAATTTTCCCTTTCTCTTTTTTCACTCAGTCACATTTAATACACTCTCTACTATCACCCTCAGGCTTCTTTCAGCATTACTTTCCTCATTTTCCCTTCTGAGGAATAACTGAGTTTTGGATTATTTTCCCTAGTTGTCTAGGCTCAAATTTCTTCAAGTTGCGAGTCCTTCTGTTATTTTCTTCCCATAGGTCATATCATGTCATCAGCTATTAAGCACAATTCTAAATGTGGATTATAAGTTATGGATTTTATTTTCATTGATTTTCAAGGGGGAGGAAGGAATTGATAATTACCAACATGTCTGAATTTAAATTCCATTCCTCTCATCATCATCAGAAATAATGGCAATTTTATTCATTACAGCTTAATGTATATGTTATTTCAGATCAAATACTTGCACAAATATACAGCTGAGAAACTGAAAATCTTCTCCTTAATAATCCAGAAAATAAATCCTTTAAACCTTTATTCATAGCCAAATGAGAAGTAGAAGATGGCATATTTAGGGTGCACAATAATTAAGTCTCAAGGAAAACAAGTTTGGGAGTACTCTTTGAGATGGATGTAAGATTGACTGGGAGAAAACTGCGGTCTAGCAATTACAATTCATTCTCAACTCAGGATCCTATATTTGGCTATACTAGATGTAAAGTGTTTTAAACTAAATTTACCTCTGATGTAAACTGAAAAATTAAACCAATTGAATTGTACCTTCTCTAATGGGTGCAGCAATTTTGTCCTGTTCTTGCAAAATTGAAATAACATGAAAAGATGTTGTCAGTTACAAAAGTGCTGCAGAAAAGGAAAGTGTCTGTTACACAGGGAAAAAATTCTCCTCTCAGTTGTACCTAGAGGGAAAATTCATTAAAGTTATCCTTGCGAAGTTGAACACAGTTTGCTGCATTGCCTGGTTATATTGAAACACAAATAATCCACATTTCAGCTCCATTTTAGAAGGCAGAGATGTTCCTGGCACCAAAATTTCTTCTACTTCAGATTAGTTCATCAGATTAGATTGCATTTTCTCATGTAATAAGACTGATACATATCCTAAATTCATATGCAAAGGTATTATGTGAAGATGGAAGGATGTGAATTCACTTGAAGGAGCCTACTGAATTAACTGCATATCAGCAGGCAAACCACACCATGACTGTTCATAATCTCTGTGTGCACTTCACCCGGTATGGAGCAATTCCCAGCATTAAGAATCAAATGTGTGTGTGGGGGGGAGAAAAGGCTAGAAAGGCTGTGGGATATTTGAAACGGCCAATTGATGTCAGTTCTAATTGAGCATTTTGTGAAATAAACATTTATATCTTAATGGATGGTGCTGTTGATTGCTTGGTATTCCTATACAGAAATAACTAAAATAAATCGGAATTTACAACGAAATTGCATAGTTACACTTAGATCATGCTAGACCTTGGTAAATTTTTGCTGCAAACCTTTTCACCAAAATGTGTGAGTTTGTGCGAAATGATTTAAAATTGCCAGCCTTCATGGGTCTTTTTCTTCTACAGAAAGAGAAACTGATACAATATCTGAATGCTTCTGAAAGTGGCTCTTCAAAAAGTTGATCTAAGTCCAAATGTTCTTCAATAGCCATAGTGAGCGGCCAGAAGTGAGCATAAATTTTCTCAAAACAGCTCTATTTAACTTCAGTAACTGTGACAGGGGATCTCCAGAGCATTACTCTATCTCCATGACACAGAGGCACATCCCTCTTCAGCTGTTGCTAAAGTTGGTATTCCCCAGACACAGAGAGATATTTGGTGGTAAGAATTCTCACTGTTCAAGGCAAATCTTTTGGGTCGATGCAGCTCATCTGACACCCCCACCTCTACAAAAACAAAATGTAAGATTTTTTCAGATTTGCTCAAGCCTCTTCAGCATTTCATGGGCTACCCCTATATGCTCCGCCAAGTGCTCTGCTGGGGTCCAGTCTACCATGATGGTGTTGCATTTTACTGGACCTGGTGTGACCATGGCATGGCCAAACCCAACTCAAATCCATCCCAGGCCCAAGTGGGGCAGTAAGAGGTGAGTTGTTGCATTGTTCCAGGTACCCTGGGTGGGTGTCCTGTGCAACCACGGTGGGGATGGAGGCACCTCATTGGCCATGGAGGTTCATACAATTGGCTGTTGTCTACAGCACTTTCAACACTGACAATTAACTTTTTTCCCAGGGGAGTTAAATGAGATGTACTGAAAAGAGTTGACTGTCAACAGGTATTGTGTTCTAAGATTCCCACCAAAGGGCTTCCTCCTTCCCCAGATCTTTCTATAGAGAAGTTCTTGCACAGATGTCTGAGTAAAGACTTAGACTAGACCCAGTTTCAAAAATGAATTTATTTTTTCTCTAAACACAGCCAGCGTCTGAGATGATATCACTCCAAAAATTGCAGCTCCTGACTTAATTAGCTCACATAGCTTGAGATATGTAACAATGACCATTAGAGAAAGCCCGATAACAAAGGGTAATGATACAACACAAGCATTTTAAATTAACACAAGCTATGCAGGAACAGACTCACTAGGATGCTGTGTCTCAGTTTTAAGGAAATTCTCCCAGAGACTGGAGGTACTAGAGTCTGTCCTTTAATTTGCCCTACTTTGTCTGATTCTTCCTCTTTCATATGCTAACTTCCATTCCTTTCCAGGAATACAGACAATTTTGCATATTCAAATCTTTTAGAAAAATATTCAAACCTTTTGATATTTATCCAGACCAGATCTAACACAGAAGTTTCCAAGCAATGATGAACCTAATAACCAATACTGCTAAGTCATAATTAACAAAAATAATTAAAAATATATTGCAGCAATAAAACTGTAACAATTAAATAAAAATCCAAACTTGAGCTGGGAAAATGGAAAGGACAATTAAAATCCAAATGCGGGTTCCATAATAAAAGTACTCTATGCCACTCTGTAGTAAGGGCTCCAAAAGGTACAGCAGCATCCAAAACCTTGGAGCCTGAGTTTGCATTTTTTAAAAGAAATTGGCAAAAGTCTCCTTGAAGAGCAAGCCCTGTGCTTGGAAAGACAGGTGAGTGCTATTGTGGACATCATGGATGGGATAGCATGGGAGAAAGGTCTGATAGCTGATGGGAACTGACACATCCGAAGTCGAGTGATTTGGGGTAAAACCAAGGCAGGGAGTGGGACCTTGCAGAAGAGGGGTAACAGCCTCTGGATGCAGCAGGTTTGGCTGTGCCTTCAGCAGTTGGTGCTGTGGTTCATAGGAGAGCCCCACTGGGAGTCCATGGGAGCTTGTTCCACTGGTGCGGGCTGGGCTGGCCACTCAATTGGGAGGAGTGGGAGGTTATTTGCCAAGTGCTGCTGTAGAGCCCACAATCGAACTCACTTTTATTTACTGGTATGTGCCAGTGGATGAGTGTAAAATACTGTGAACCTTGTCATTTGCCTTTTACACATATTTTATTTCCCTGCATAAGGAGGGGGCTTTAGCATTAGACAATTACCCCTCTGGGACAGAGGTAATAGCAGGTAGCATGCACCTACCCTTCAGCCACTCCAGGTTGTACCTCATTGTCTATTTAGTTCAAGCCACCAAGAAGGGAGGGTTCATGCCAAGGTGCTAGACTGTGCAGTGTCTAAGTTATAATAGCTGAGGCTCAGGCATCAGTTCCCTCCTGTTGTCTTTGTTGTCAGGAGATCGTAGCCCGGCAGATGGGTGGTAACAAACAGCTGGAAGGCAATAACAACATTTACTCAATGAATGTGAATGAGAACCCTACTTTATTTAATGTTGCTGTCTGCTGGCATCAATAGAATGCCATAAGGCAGTGAATCCTGCATTGGTTTCAGATCTGATCTGGGGAACCGGAGCTTGCACAGTCCATGCTGAGATGTCATTGGGGTTTAACATCTTGCTTGCAGGGGCCACTTTACAGGCGCAGGGCCTGAATCTTATCAACTATATTCTTCATTTTTTCTCATCACTGTCTTGGGCACATGAGTTACTCGAAATATCAGCTGACAAAAAGGAGACCAGGACTTGGTTCATCAGTCAAAACAAATCAGCAAAAGGCTTTTGATCCACCAACGTTTTTAAAGTAGAGTATAAGACCTGTTATATGAGTACAGCTCTCTGGTCACTTTCCTGTCAATATTTAGACCTCAAAGAATGCAATAGTGAAAAGGATTTTAAGCACATGCTCAAATTTCAAAACACTCCAGGGGAGCTAAGAAAATTCTTAAATGTTCCCACAAATGTGTGGTCTGGCATCATCCTACACCCTCAGTTTTATTCACACACTGTGATGAGAGGTAGATTGATTTTGTCTTTATGCAATGTTCATGAGAAAAGACTTAATTTTGAAAATACGATGATTAGCATTGTGGGTGGAGTCCTGGCATTACCTGGAGACAGGTACATACAAAGTGAACACATTAAAGAAAAATTCTGTGACAATCAATTGCCCTTTGGAGTGAAAAACTTCATTATTAAATGACATGGAGGCTGTCAGTAAGAGAAAATAGCTGTACATGCATGTATGTATATGTGGCACAGCCACGAGCCAGATAATTTGTAGCCTGATATTTGGAAAGATTAGGACATTCAGTTCAGAAAATTTGGACTGACTCCTTGGAATGTCAGTGGAGCCTATTCCTTCATATTGTGTCAGTCCTGTTTGGACATCTCTTGAATCTGGGCTCAGCAATTACCTAGGGGTAGACCATAAACTTATAGGAACATGGTAAAGCTTTCTGTACAGGGTGAAGAAGCCAAGGTATTTTATGTCCACAACCAGAGCTTGCATGAAACTTTGGGATTCTCTTTGGGATGAATGAGAGAGACAGAAAAGATTCAGATAAGCAACTTGGTTTTAGAGAGGCCTTCTTTCCTAACTGCACCAACCACTGCCTCCTTTGGCACCAGTGCCACAGCACTGCCACCAAAGAATCAGTTGCTGTGTAAGTTTAGTGCTGCCTGCACCTTTCTAGCAAGCCAAGTGTTTTTTCTGGCTACATGGCAAAGAAAAATCAGAAGTATACCAGGCAAAGAAAAATGTGTGTATCTCCAGAAAGACTTTGTAAGCCTGCAAGAGATATTAATTTTGACTATTCCTTATAAATTTAAGTTCTTAAATACTGAAATACTGAAATATTCTATTTTCACCAGTAGCACACGTCAGTTAAAATGATTCAATGGGTTTGTCTTCCTTTAACCAACTGCAAACTTGAAGAAGAAAACAATTGAAATTCCTCTGAATGCAAAATCACATAATGTAATTTAGTGGCTAAATACTGATATATGTTTATTAGTTTAGGAGCATAATTTCTTGTATATTCTCCACTATGTGCAACCAGCTCAATCAGTCAGGAATGAAGTTGCCCTGCACACATTTCTGCTAGGCTGGCAAAAGTGCCCTAAGCAACCATACTTTTTTCTGGTTCATGTTTCGTTACCTTCCTGAGCTGACCTTATGGAGATGTCTGTTTAAATGAACCTGAGCCAAGGAAACGCCAGGCAACAGACTGAAAATCTTCATTTAATCGAGTCATCATGCCAAGTGCATGGGAAGCCTGGTGACATTGACAGAGTGCTGTGCAGTGATTTGGAAGGTTAGCCGCTTCACCAGCTCCAGACGTGCCAGGCCCAGATGAACTCACTGAACTTGAGATACAGAGCCACCCCATATGTGAGCAATAGGATGCAGAGATTTTGCTGTGCAAGAGGCATCCAACCGTCTGCCACGTGCCCAGCAGAACTGATGCATCCCACAGCTGTGTGACTGCTCAGCTGCAACAGTTGTGTGCCTGCACAGCAGAAATTTTCCAGGAAAAAGTAGTACCCCCTGCCTGAAACCCAGTGCGTGTTTGGGACAGGGGCAGTAGATTCCCATTAAATGGGAGCATGCATCACTCAAAAACAGAAGCTTGGCAGATCTCCAGGGGCAGAGCCTCAGAAGTTACAAACCAAACTCTGCCAGAGCCCTGGGGGAGCTCTTTTTGAGAAAAGAGTGAACAATCAGACCCAAATCCCAGGAAGACTGTTATCCCCTCTGGAGGCAAACCAAAGAAAATGTTCACACCAGCTCTTCTGCATAAAACCAGGGTTTTGGTGTTATTCTACTGACAGTGTAGTCAGTTGCCTGGCTGGAAAAGCTGACAAAGAAGGAGCTCTGCTTCTTTACTTTCTTATGTAAGTTTTATTTCCAGAGTTGTGGAGATAATAGGAACATCTTCAAAATCTCTGATGAAACCAAGGACTACACAGGCAGAAATTAAGCACAGCTGTGCCTAGTAAACAGCATTTAATAACAGCTCTATAAGACTCCATGAGTTGGGAACTTCTTGTAAGTGATGCTGCAGTCATGTATGGGACTAATTTGGAGAACCAGATGCAGGTCATGTGTGGCTGCCCAGCACTCACGAGAGACATGGTAGATTTTGGATTTCCTGTACGTTCCTGATATTTCTTTTCCATTCCTTAGGCTTCTTACATTTGTTCACTGCATATGCAAACATACCCTCCTAGACTAAAGTGCTGTCTCTCCTGGTTACTGGCAATTTTGCCAATTACTTTTGTGGGGCAGAGATTTAATAACAGCTGTATGAAATATTTTCATGCCTGGTGTATAAAATAATTTCATACTCGGTAGACACTCTTGCTTTGATATATTGGAAAATAAGCAACACTTACTGTCTCTGAGAATTAAGAGTTCCACGTTTTCTAGGTATGGTCTAGAGTTAGCATGCAGGCTATAATTAAAAAAACCTCATGATGCACTGATCACCAAGGAAGCATTTGTTTATTTTGCCTACAGTGCAAGTTGGCCATTTCAATATTGGTCTATGTATAATTACATTAATATAAATAAAGCTGGAGTGTCTATGCTTTAACCAACTGAGGGCTACACTTGAGTTTTAGCAGAGCCAGAGGGATGAATCTAATTTGTTTAACAGATCAGTCAGATTGCAACTGGCCTTGTAAAACAAAGGTGATAGCCAGAGATGCCAAAAAAAGCTAGCCACCTACGGACTCGGATCAAATGGGACCTTCTACATGGGACCCTGCAGTGCACTGATGACACTCGCACTTCAAAGACAACCCACGGAAGAAACATGAGCCCGTGACCTTTGGTTCTTCTCAACAAACAAAGAAGATCAAGAGATGGCTGTTGGGCTTTCTTAACTGCATTTGGTATCTTATTAGGAATACACAAGTCATTAGACCCTGGACTGGTGGGATTTGCTGTTTCTCTGTTTTGTCTAGAAGCCCTCCTGAAGGAATTCTTCTGGATTTAGAGTTTCTCACCCGTTCTGAAGAGCCGGGTGTATATGGGAAGGGCTACATTGGTAGGATATATTCTTTCAGCAGCAGTGCACTTCTGGACCCATGCACAAGCAAAACGAGTTGAGCCAGTAAAGCATAGCCCTGGTGTCGTGTCTGGCCCCAGTGCATCAGGCATGGATGGAGGTTGGCTCTCCAACCGGTTTCATGTCCCTGTTGGACAGTGCTGAGTCAACAGAGCTCTGCTGGGTGGACGTGGCCAAAGTCATTTCATCGTTCTCCTGAAAGCATTTGAGTTGCACAGCTAATGACAAAACCAAAAGAAGCAGCAAACTATAAACGCTCTAATTAAGAAGTCCTTGTTCCTATGTTTACTTGCACTTCCCTACATGTGACGTTATAATACTGCCAGTTCTCTGGAGTCCACTGAGTATTTTGGGGAACAGAAGAGGTAAGACTCAAGCTAATGCAAGTATAACAGAAAGGAAATCTATAAATATGTCTGAAAGATATAAACTATAAATGGAAAAATAGGCAAAAGCCTATTGCAACTTTTCTCCTTTGGCATCTTTAGCGATACTGGGGTAGAGCAGCTTCAGCTTACACTGGGACTATCCATAATGTGGGTGCCAATCCAGACCTCAGCTGTATATCAGTTTTGTTCTGACCTAAGTAGGGTCGCCTTTCTGCTTGTCTTCAGGACAGGCTGTATTTCTATTTGCAGTGCCATCATCCTTGCTTATGCATTACTCATGCTCCTGATCCTCCACCTTTCCTTCAGCTTTGCAGCCACAGCATCCCAGCACTGTGCAGGGGCTGGCCCTGGAGAACTCACTCTATTAGCAGTAATGCAGTGAGGAAAGGCAAAAAGAAAAAGGATATTTGCAGCCCAAGTCAGCACATCCTTCTTGCTTATTGTCCATTTGTACAAACCATTGCTGAAGGATGATGCAAGTGCTCATCAGGGGCAGAGGGTAGGGCTGCTCTGGATACAACAGCTCAGGAAAGAAGTCCTAAGGAAACTGCAGCCTCAGCTCTCTCAGAGAGGAGCATATGAGGCCATGCAGTCATGCCAACCAGGAGCACTGCTTGTTTCCACAGGAGCAGGCAGTTTTGGGGGCAGTTTTCTCACATTTTTCCCTATGGCAATGGCAGTGAATGCATCCCAAGTGCCAAGGGGCTGCAGTATTAGTTGCTGTCTCTTTCTTGATGAAAATTCTGATGTGTGACCTGCATACTACAGAGGAATTGGCAATTTTATATCATTACTGGGGAAAAACATGGCAAAGATTAACTTGTCTCACTATAGTACTGGTTTCTCCTGCAGCAGCGAAGGAAGAATAAGCTTGACACCATACTGAATCCACTTTTGTCTTAGCAGGGTACTGGCTGCATCTGTTTGAAAGGCTTGTATTGTAACACTGCTCTTTGTTATCAGGTTTCCCATGGTGGTCAGTGTTACATATCTTACATTGTTTGAGCTAATTAAGCCGGGGAATCAGGGAAAGCACATTTCCGGCGGGGATTTATTGCCAAAAGATATTTCAGCTGAAGGGGGAAAAAAAGGAAATCTCCCTTTATGTCCCACATTCCTGAGCTGTTTCATAATATTCAACGTTCAGCTTCATGGAAATAAACTGACAATAATGTCAAGAACTTTGAACTTGAGCAGTTTTCATCTGATTTATTGAATTTAAAAGCACCGTAAAGAAAGCTAGGGATCTGTGTAGCCACCAAAGTAAAAATATTTGAATCATCTTGGTTGGTAACAGAGTTAGATGTGTTTGTTAATAATTTACAGGCAAATGACTGTTTACTTTCCAGGTGCTTTGTGACGCTCTATTATTTGCACCTGCTTTTACGTTTCTTTTCAAGAGAAGTGCAAGTGGCAGCATTTTACATCTTCACTGGTATCTATTTAGGATGCTGGCAGAAGCAGAGGGAAATGGCTCTGTACTGTCTGCACCCAGCACGGTTGTTCAGAGCAGCACAAAGGGTTGCTCAAAGCACCTGGCAGCAGGAGGGTAAGGGCTGCTCAGAGCAGTGGGCAGCAGCAGGGCTGAACCCTGTGTACCTGCCTGGCACGACAGTGATGAAGCACCTTTTACAGTACATTCAGCTGCCCAGCAAGTGCTGCCCGTGGGGCAGAGCCTGGACTTCAGCGTGGTTGTCGGCCCAGTTGAAAAGGGAAGCTCTGCTTTTACGTATGGGATGTCGTACACAGGTTCACTGTTAGGAAATCCTGTGTGTGAACAAAGCCCTGTTTTTCTTCCAGATAATATTAATAATTGCCGTCAGTGGGACTGGTGATGATGACAGTTTCTCCGTTTTCACCAGTAGGTCTAACAGCCTTTGCTGAAAGAAGTGAGGATGATGATCCTCTGCCTGCCAAAGTAAACCTCAGCAACTGGGGAGTGCTATGGATTGTTAAAGGCATACAGTGTTTTGGATGAGAAGGTCCTGTTTTCAGCTTTGTGTAACTTTTGTCAAGCTTTGGCTGTTCGGCATGAAATTGTCTTCAGATGTCTTCTGAAGCACGGTTTGTTGGTTGTTTTTTTGCTGTTGTTGTTTGTTTTTTTTTTTTTTTTGCTTTCTTTATATATTTAGTTTCAGCTGAAACATTTTAGCTCTCCCAAACATAACGAATAAAAGGATTTTCACCCATGGGAAAAGAAAATGCTGGCAAGATTATCTTTAGAAATCATTGGCAGTATCCCGCATTTGAAGTAGGGACTGAAAGTCTGATATCACTACATGGTCAGTCAAAAAAAATTCACCTTACCTTTAGTAAAAATTAATTTCTAGTATTTGCTAGTTTGCACATGCTTGCCACAGAGAATAGTGCTTTAGCCAAATTCCCCTGATATTTGGCCTGCAATGAGCAGGGTAGAGTGTAACCTGTCATTGCTATCAGTTGGTCCTTAGGTCAAGTGAGAAGAGTCTTGGATAGAAGAGATTTCATTGATGCTGGAACACACAGGTGTCAGTGTGAAGCTGAAAGATAACAGTCTTTCCTAATTTTTTGTTTTTAAACAGGAAATTACATGCCAAAGCTCTTAAAACAATTGTGTTGAGATTGAAAACTCAGAGACTCAAAGTCAAATAGGAAGAATTTCACAATTAAGGTTCTCTTCGTAATCCCATGCCAATCCCTTTGTGAAGACTTGGTTATTATGATCCATCTTTAATTAAATGATGATGCTAATTTTTTTTCCCAAATTCCCTATCCTCTTGTAGTGCAGAGGATGACTGTGCTGTTAAAATTAATGAAGACTTTATCCTGAAGAAAGTCCTTGGCTGTAGGGTCCTCACCCCAAGTGCTCCTGTAGCTGGAAGACATGCAGCCCATGAGGCAGCAGATTACAAGAAGGTATAAGATTATATGGTGTTTTAGGAATCCAGTTATGGGATGGCATACTTGCTCCTGCCACTGCACCCGGATATGGTGCTGATTAATCACTTAAAGCAGGTTTTCCACTAGTGGATGCTAAATGCAAAGCTGTCACTTCCAGGGCACCTGCTTCAGCACCCAGAGGCTGCTGACCCCGCTTCTGCCCTTCCCAGGCAAGACACCGGGCAAACAACACTGTGAGAGAGGATCATCACCAGCAGGCCAGAGCTCCCTGCTCAGTTTTCCTATGTTTTTTTTCCTGAAAGTAAATGAGCTAGACTAAAGTGCAGAGCAGATCGATACCAAGCTCACATTCAGATAAGTATGACGTGTAACAAGAGTCTGTAGGTAGAAACCTGCTCTGGTGCACGCAATAAACCTTGGGAGGGAAAGAGGTGGGGAGAAAGGTGGCGTGGAGCTTGCTGCAATGTTTCCTTCTACCATCTCACTGACACATGGATCGCATGGGTAGGCCCTTTGAATGACCTGCTGAGCTGATAGAAATAGAGGGAAAAAAACATCTGAAAGTGCCCCTGGAGGTCACAAGGAATATGAGTGCTACGTAAACAGCACACAGTTTGAAATCAAGCCACTAAAAAAGCATCTCTGAGGTGATCATCTTCTCTCACCTCCTTTCCACCCTGAGGAAAGGCAAGACAAGAGGAAGGGGAAGGAAAGAAAGAGCACTGAATATTTTATTTCACAGAAGCTCAGTGTTGAACTTGTTGCAAATTTTATTATGTGCAAAAAGGAGTACCTAATATTTTTGGGCTGTTTCTCCCCTCAATCTCCAGTCCCCAATCCTATCATATTGAAGTCCACTGAGACTCTGGTGACTAGCGCCAGACACTTGGAGAATGAGCAGCAAAGGCAGTAACATTGCCTTCTCTCAGCAGCATGAGGATGAGCAAGAAAATAGGGTCCTTATTGCCCAGCATGGCAATCTGAACGCCCAGAGAAGAGCAATCTTCTGGGCTGAGAGCAGATGAGGAGCAGCAGCAGAAGCTCAGTGTTTTCCTGAGGCCATGGATTGAGATGGGGTTGCTACAGCCTTAAGAGAGGGGACAACAGCCATGGCAAACGTGACCTGCTCTATTATTGAATTGTGTGGTGCTGTTTTGCTCTTGCTTTAATATTGGTAATTATGCAATTTCTAGACAACTTCCCTGTCATAACCAGGGCAGCAATGCTGACAAAACAGGCTTTAAATAAGCACTTGTCAAAGTAACAGCTATTTTTGTTTGCCCTATTTAGCACTGTGTTTAAGGTCTACAGTGGAAATCTCAGACAATTTTAAATACATGGTGCAGTTACTTTATCACTGCATCACAATATTCAAAATCCTCAAAGCCTGGAAAACAAAAGTGTTTTGACAGCACCTTTTGGTGGTTTCTACCTGCATGTGAAGGTCACAGTGTTTGCGAGACCTCCCTGAGAGCCAGGAAGCACAGACAAGCTTAGGGTTCATGAGCCCTTCTTTCAGTCTGTAAGGGCTATTGGGTAGAAAAGATTGAATAGCCTTCTTTTTCCCATCTCTGAAACCTCTGGAAGGTTCTCCAGTGGAAAAGAAAGAACAAAAACACCACCACAAGGCTTAGCAGTCCTGTTGCTCCTCGGGTAAGAAGGAAACAGAAAACAATCTCAAAGCCTCTTTGGTCATCATTAAGAAAACGCAAGAAACCCTTCTTCTCTTACTTCATGAGCCCTGTCTGAGGCCATGGTTTCCCGGCTTCTCAGGCCCTGGCCTGCCTTGTTTGCTCAATGCTGGGAGCAGAGGGCACAGGTACAACTTCAGCACATGGCAAGCAGTGTCTTATCTGAGGTGCTCTGAAGGCGTGTCTGCAAGGCCCCTCAGCCATGCAGCAGAGTAGGGATGTGTACAGCCTGAAATACATGGAAGCTCACTCTTCAGATAGGGAAAGGGAGGCTAGACAGGCAGCAGCACAAATGTGACAGTCATTAAGGTGTGCTTCCTCCAGGAAACCAAGTCACCAGCCAAGCACAGAAGTATTGCAGAGTAACATGTGGGAGCAGTTGCATTCTGGTTTATTCTTTTTTTTCCCCTCTCTATCTCCAGACTATAGACTTCCTAGCCTGCCTATTCCCATGAAGTTTGTGATGTGTTTCTATAGAGTTTCTAGAGCTTTGCTCAGACAGTTGCCTCACAGTTACCTTAAAAAAGCTCTGGGGAGGAGGAAAAGCATTCAGAAGGTTTCTTGCTGCATTTATGAAGATGACAACAGGAGTAAAAACATTTGGGGGTCCTGTGTTTTGAGCAACACCCTTGCTTTCTCCTCATTCTCATCTCTAACAGCGGATGCCAGAGAGACAGCCAAAGCAAACATAACACATGGGAAACAGTCCGTAAATCTAGAACAAAAGAGGTTTTCTTTTATCAGCTGTTTCCTGTTGTCAAAAAATAAATTATTGCTTTAACAGTGCATTTTTTAGTGCATTATGCATAGAAGCATGGTGAATTATTTAACTTTTTGAGCAGAATTTAATTTTATTGCATTTATTAAAATAATCCTGGTATTAAATTAATATAATCTATGTCTATTTATACCCACTGCATTCCCTCTCTTCTTTGGTGCAGGGCAAAAAAAAAAAGTCAGTAGCTTAGCAGGTTAGGCAAAAAATGCTTTAAATTGTTGTAATTGAATGGCACCTGCCTTATTCCACTGAACCTGTTCTGCTCCACTGCTGGAAGCATGCAGAGAGGCTGGTGCGGATGCAGGCTGACCCCGCGTTCCCAGAAATCTCTGGCTGCTTTGCTGTGACTCTCTATCTCCTGACTCCTAAATGAGCTCCTGCAGCACCGGTCACCCACTGCTCCAGAGGGTGAGCTAAGAAGCCAAAAATAGCCTCTTTTCTGATAATACATGGCTCTGCATATAAAGGCGGCATTCTGGCATCCCAGATAAGATGTACACAGCCTCCTTTGGTTACGTTTTCAGCCTCCCGAGCCTTTCTCTGCCTGACAGAAGGGCTCATATGGTGCTTTTCCTTATATGTAGGTGCTGCTGGAAATGCCTTTCCATGAGGTGCTGTGGATGGGGTCTGACTGGTCCAATGAAGTTGCGGTCAGGGTTGGGGGTTGCCTTGCTCAGTGCAGCACTGACAGATGTGACCAGGGCTCTGTTATGGAGCACTTCAGAGCTACAAGGGGTGAGCAGGCCCGGGGTGAAAGCAGGGGTGTTTCCAACTGTGGCCCAGGGCTGCTGTGGGGACAGGGCGATGGCAAACACCTGCTGCCCCACCTGCCAAGTGCTGATTTCACAGCTTGTGTGTAGAAAGGGAGTGAGCTGTGAGAAAAGGGAATAGTCCCTAAAAGTGTGGGAACCATGGGCTTGCTGGGCTGATAATCCCTGGCCTAGGGAGGCAAATGTGGTCTCTGAGATGTGATAATCACACTATCTGACAAGCATTAAGATATATTCAGCTTGGCTGAACTGCTGGCTGGTGAGACATCACAAGGAGGCATTTGGAGCACTTGTAGGGGTGTATTTCATAGGCAGAGCAGTGTGCTCCCCTTTGGCACCTGTATTTGTATTTATATGAAACCCTGATACTTGTGCACGGATACCCCATCAAACATCACCAGCTGAGCAGGGGTGCTTCTCTGAGTCCCAGCTGGTTCATTTCTGAGTGAGAAGAACAGAACCTGGTTATGTGGGCATGTAATAAGTATATTCCAGAGCAGGGAAAACAGTGGCCAACCAGGATTAGACAATGCCTCCCTTCAGTAACCAGTTCAGTCCTGCACCCTGGGATTAGGTTCTCTGCCTCCAGAAATGGTACTAATTAGGAGATACTTGTAAAGTGGAATTTCCTGCTACTCTGACAGCTCCTCCTCTTGCCCCAAGAGCCTCTGCGCCTCACCTGGCATGCTGAAAGTGGACGTAAGCACAGCCTGTCCCCTCCACTGTACCTTTATAGGAGAAAGAAGCCTGGGAGATGTGCTGTAGTGATCTCTGGGGAAACCTGCTGCAGTTGTGTGAAATACGTCTCACCTCTGCTTCTTCAGCATTCATCTCTCTCAGGTCAGAAGCTGCCATGACATCATCATGGAGTTAAAGTGCTGCAGAATATTCCATACAGGATGAAGACGTTTAATATATGCTGACGCCTGTTTTTTAGCCAAGGAGTTTAGCATATGTTTGCATACATGATTTCAAATTCTAGTGTAAATAAGGCATAGATATTAACTGATAGCCATGTTCTCGGATAAAATATGACTAGAAACACTGGTTGCTTTGAGATTTGATAATCATATAGTCTAGTAAGTGTGAATTACGACATAGTCAACCTGCCTAAATTATTAGCAGCACTTGTATCTTGAGCAGGCTCTTGCTTTTGGAGTATTTACACATAGCAAGCTATTTTTGGAGAGCAACACATCCTTGATCATGAAAACAATGCATCCAAATCTGATGTGTTATCCTCTGGTTTCTGCCAGAATAGCCCAAGCTGAACGGTCTGCCAGAACTCCCATTAGCTGTGTGATATGCTTCCCTGTCTCAAAGGATGGTCCATCCAAGGATTTTTGTTTGAAATGGAGATGGATTTGGTCAATGGGACACCAATGTTCAGTGTGATGTCATTTTGTGAGAGTAGAGGCAGGCTTAGCAGGGCAATGGGCACTGGTGCTGTGTTTATGGGGGTTGGACTTAAGATATGTGTGGCTACAATGTCATTAAATAAGCAGGTCTAAAGACATTAAGAAGCATTTTGTTTCTTCTGAGTTTGTTCATTTTTGCTTCAGAAGCGCATCTATTTCCTTCTGCTTGCATCAACCCACGAGCACTAACAGGAGATAAAAGTCTAAAAGTCTAAAAACTTGAGTCTGTTGGGTCTGAGCCTGCAGTACTTGTCATGTATATCTTGGAAATTTTTGCTTTTTATTGATTTTTATGTCTTTTCCCTAGGATTTCTTTGGAAAAGGGATCTTCTCAAATCCTATGTGTGTTGTGCTTGGGAGGGAAGGGTTTTGCACATGGTGCTTCTGATGGGAGCAGGTGGGGAAGGACTCAGCAGTTCCCCTCTACCTCCTTGCAATGGTGTTGATCTGGCCAGTAAAATTAATGGAAGTTCGCACACCTTCTGGAAAATCACCATGATTTTTTTTTTAACCAAAAGTTGAGTCTGCTTTTTCCCGTGACTCACACGGGTCCCACCAGCCTGCAAGTTTGTAATCCCAGTGCTTCCTGCAATAGGTGCAGCCAGTGGTATATGCAGGAAAGCTCTTTGTAGTTGCTGTGCATCAATGACCGAAGAGATGTTTTCACTAGATCAACTGAAGAAGAAAAGTTTTTCTCCTCTTTCCCAAATTCAGATATGAGACTTTTTTTCTTCTCCCTCTTGTGCTTGAAATCCCCATGTCTTATCACAAGTGAAAAGGGAGGCCCTTAGTTAGAGACTTTGAAAATATTATGTTAAGCTTTTCTTTTGAGGAGACGTAATCAAATGCATGGACCTGTCTAAAACTCTGAGGGAGCAGAAGGCCAAAAGTGGGACTGAGTCTTGACTTGAGATATTAGATACTTATTTCTCATATTTATCACTTCATAACACAGAGAGGAAATGCTAAGTAAAAATTATGATTTCTTAATAAGGGAATGCCTAGGCTCCATTCTTTCTAGTCCTGAATCTAATAATATATCAGTCGCTTGTTCTTGCTGGTAAAGTCCTCCCCAACAACATATTACTAGCTCCGCAACCTCTTAAAAAACAGTAGGCCAAACAAGTTATCAAATCAGCCTAAGTGCTGTGGTTTTAACTGGGGATCCTTTCAGTTGAATGAGAATGTGGCAGGAGTTGTGGTTCCCTCAAGGAGCAAGATATAAGGGAAATCTGTTCAGCACTGCTCAGACTGGGATGGAGAGTCAGGAGACTTGCGAAAATGGAAAACAAGAGCTAGAATCTTTCTCCTTCCCTCTAGAGCCATGTTTTCATTTCAAAGGCGGTTCTATCCTTTCTCAACCGGGTGTTTAGAGTCTGGTTTGAAACAATTATTATCATTCACATGAAGCACTTTATTTCACATTTAAGACTGTGTAGCAATACTGATTGAGAATTCATGTCTCCCAGGCATGAGGTAAATGAGTGCAAATAAAACATCTCACCACTGCTGTTCAAGATGTGGCCTTTTATTTATTTTTACAAGGGTGAGAGTGTCACGTCATTTTTCAGAGTGTCTTTATCTTGCAAGGTTACTGCTTGCAAAATTCAGGGCTAGGGTCAGCCCTAACACTGCGGTGAACCAGCAGATCAGCTGCCACAAAATACCTTTACTTAGCCCAAGCACACATGCTAC
Organism: Lepidothrix coronata; assembly: GCF_001604755.1. Taxonomy (NCBI): domain Eukaryota; kingdom Metazoa; phylum Chordata; class Aves; order Passeriformes; family Pipridae; genus Lepidothrix; species Lepidothrix coronata. Next base: position 330,191 of record NW_016690486.1, on the reverse strand, counting down.
TGGCAGCACGTAAAGGATTGGTCTCTAGACCCCATTCTGAACAAGGTCAGCCTGACAAATGTACAGATTCTCCTTGTGCGTTAAATACTAATCAGAAAGGAGGGAAATAAATATTGCAGCCTATCTCAGGTATAATACACGAAAATTCATGGCCTGGGCAAAACCCTGAGGTCTTGATTCCTGAGCTGTATGGAGATCTAATTGAGAAGCCTTGCAAGCTTGTCATATTTTCTTTCTGCCAGGCTGGCCATGTGCCACACGTGGTACAAGGCAGGGGAAGCTGAAGGCTTGGTCCAAAGAGCTGATGTTACATGGTACCGAGGTATGCAGCCCGGTGGGTCCCATCTCTGCAGAAAGGTTGTGCTGTGCACCCCAACATCCTCTGCACTGAGTGCCTGCATGGGGAATAGTCAGGCCTGTGGCTCTACTCCTTGCCCCTTTCCCTACCCACACAACAATACTGGAAACATTATCCTCAGCAGCTCTCCCTCTGGGAGAGCCTTCTGGGCTGTGACAGACAGGAGGAAGCAAGGCAGGAACTGTGGCTCTCTCACTGAAAATATTTTCCTTAGGTTTCCTTCACTTCCACTGTGGGATCTTTTCAGGCTAATGAACCTCCACAAAAGGTGGCTGTTGAAACTGTAGGAAAAAAAAAATAATGTGCTAGTGCTGGGGCCAAAACCAGGTATTTGGTAACAGCTCCCCTGGTTCCTCCAAGGGGCAAGTAAATGTTCCACTGAAAAATCTTGTCTTTCCCTCCACTTATCCCACCGATCAACCAAAATTTCATGGCTCTTAAACATAGGCACTTAGGAAAAGGAAAGGTCAGCTCACTTAGTGCTTTCAAAAAAGCATCTTGATTTCTTGATGACATCAGAAGAGGATGCTTATAGAGAAAAGCTTCTTTGAGCATGGAGAAGGCAGGGCTGGAGGGGCAAGGATTTTTTTTTTCCATGATCGGTGATTTTTGCTAGAGGATGTATTGCTTGTGTCTCAGTCCCATGCTGTGGCTTTTTATTTTTAGTTTGGATGTTGGCTATTGGCAATCAGGATTGCAGTCTCTCAGAGCACTGCTTCGGGTGACATTCATCTGGAGAATGTTGAAACATAGGAGAAAGAATTATAAGCAGCAGCTGCAAGACATTTTTCACCCCAAAGGACACAGAAAAAAGCCAACACAACTTTGAACCATGAGAGTTCAGCTGAGGATAGGAGCCAACCCTTTCATCAAGCTAGCACAAATCCCACAAGCAGACAGATCTGTGCAGCATGGTGATTTCTGAGTAGAGTTAGTCTTGATCTGCTATCTCAACAGTGGATTTGGACTGGGTTCAGCTCCCAGCTCCTGACAACAGGCCAGGTGTGTCTCTCCTGCCAAATTGCCCTCTGCAGCTGGAGCAGCCTCACAAAGCTGTAGTGGTCCTCCTGGTCTCAAAGCCTGGACCCAGCACAGGTGAGAGTTGCTACATCCTCCCAAAGAGAAGCAGTAGTGAAGCTGCAGCTATGCCTTAGATTTTCTTTGTTCGGTTTCCATCCATGTGGGCACTGAAGATAGGTAAGAGAGCTGGCCTGAGCTGCCCATCCTCTTCTCACATCAGGAGGATTTCTTTCTTGCAAATTGGATGTCATTCCTCTGCTGCTGCCAAGTCACAGGCTCCATGTTGGGACTGAGAGGTGCCCCAAAAATGTCCACCATTTGAACTTAGCATTGGTGAATAACAGGTCAGAAAGGACCTTCTTGTCTAGTTCTAACTTCAAAGTGAGACCATGTCTGAACAATCTGTGCTGGGATGCAAGGGCTGCTGCACCCCTGCCTGCGAGCTGTGGAGAGCAAGGGTTGATTGTCCCACCTCTGACACAGGCAGGCTACTGAATGACAGAATGTGTTTAGGTTCACTCTTGAAAAGCATTTGTTAATGTGAATACCACAGAGACTAGAAAAAGACTTTTCCAAGCCTTTCCTGACTCTCACATTATCGTGGTCCTCTTTGCCTGGCTACCACTCAAATCACACCCACCAAAGCTTTGCTGTTTTCACTCAGATTAAAGCCAAATAATGGAGGACCAAGCTATCCAATTGACCCACCATGGCTCCCTGTTCTGCTGGGACTGTTAAGACCTTCAGAGCAGGATCCAGGGCCATGCGCCCAGTGAAAAGTACACCTGATGGAATCTGAGATGGCTGCAGCCCTCTCAGCATACTTAGGGGTTTAGAAGACAAGTCAGTGTTAAAAGATGCTTGTAGCTTTTTTTTTTTCTTTTCATTTTAAGGATGTGTATAGCTGTCTAGTTAGTCAGCTATCCATCCAACCATCCTTTATTTTTCACAAAGACCTAGACATATGTATTTATACAAATACATAAACACATGTCAAGATTTTTTGTAACCCAGCATTTATAGGGTGGAAGACACCTCCCAAAGCTAAATTTGACATACTAACCATCTATACATTCAGAAACATTCACGGTATACATTAGAATATGCATAAAGGCTTCTGCTATTTCTGCTGTTGAAAGCTAATTTCAGTCTACATTAGTCTGACCGCATTATTTTGCACTTTCCTGTGGACTTTGTGCTGCACACCCTTTGCTCTGAACTGCTGTAGGATTCTTTTCCACTTGTTGATATCAACTGGAGGAGAACTTGGAACGCTGAGGTGAATGGGGGAATTGTGGACAAAGGCACTGAAGCTTTACTGACACTCAGGCAATCTCGTCCCTGTCTCCCCTAAAGCAATGAGGTCCCAGCTTGAGCTAATACACAGCCATGCAAGCAAGCACAGGTTCAAAGTGCAAATAAATACGTGCTCGAGGGCTCCCTGTAGGGATGGAAGGTGAGCAAAAACAAAGGTAGAGACATAGTAAACATACCCAGCCTGTCTGGAAGGAAGAACAGGTTTTGATAGGATGGGGAGCTGGGAGAACATATGGTGCTTTCTGAACTCTGGCAAGTCATCTGATCCTTCTCACAGACAAAAAGCATATATAATTGAGATGGGAGGGAGGTTTATATAGTTAATGCTTGTTAAGTATTTGACTTAGGCATAGACTAATTTAGTCCTCTCAAAGCCTTTCTCCAAGGAACCGGAGGAAACCTGTGTTCATGTCAAGGAATGCAAAACTACCACTATCACATCAAATCTGGACTCTTCCCCTGAATATTATATGTTGTCTGTATGTGTACACACACCCGCTCTGCCACCCTGCTCCTGCCTCTAATGCACATATATCTGGTCTCCTAACAGCAGGCACGTGGCATCAAAAGGACAGTGAGAAAACTGGTAAGAGTAATGCCGTTGTTTTGGGTAAACTAAGACTTCCATGGGGTGAAGATGGATATTTTCAGTTTTCCCAGATGTACAGTCATTCAAAAAAGCACAAAAGAAGAGCACTGATTTGAGATGAACAAGTTTTTCTATAGAGACAGGGAGGTCTTGTTATAGAACTCCTTTTCAAATGCAGAATCTAGTGTGAGGACATTTTGGGACCTCAGGTCCTTTGACAGGGAAAGAGAGAGCTCCTGATCAGACCAGCAAGGACTCCCTGTTGCATTCAAATGTTCACTGTGAAAAAGCAAAGTGAGTGAGGTTTTGTTTTGCTTGACTGAGCTTTACAGTACCAGTTATTGTTTTGAAAAGTGAAGAGATACCTACTACATCTCCTGGGAAAGTGAGAAGCAGCTTGCTTTGGAAGAGACTGCTATTATGGTGAAGTTCTCAGCTTAGCTCTCTATTTTTGGCTTTATGTATTCATGTCTGCTTGAATTTCCCCTGCAATAACAGCTTTGTGATTAAATGACTTGAATAAATGGTTTAAGAACATCTGGGAATAGGCAGAAATGTAATTATTCATTTATTGATAGTGAGGTAGGTATTGATTTATATAGGATATTAAATGCTCTAGGGCAGAGGAATGAAATATTATTAGTATTTTAAAAGAGGACATATTGCCACCTTGTTTTCTACTTTTAAGCACCTGTGGGGAGAATACTACTTTGCTAATGTTAGACCATTTGAATGCTTTGAATTATTTAGGGATTTTCAGTATTGGCTGATGCAAGTGTAAAAGCCTGTCTGTGATAAGTCAAATTTGTTAAGAACCCTACATCTTCTTCCTTATGGTCCTTTATTGTTAGTCACCTATGGTTCTTGTCTAATGGAAATACAGCCAAGCAGAGAGTTCAATTAAGAAATCTATCTGTCTGCCTACCTACCTATATATCTGTGTTGTCTCTTTCTCTTCTGCTCCATGGACGATACTACAATTGCTAGACATTACATTTTTATAATCTTTATTTCAAACTAGGCTCTCATAAGCATCCTATTTCAGGCGAAACATGTCATTATCCCTGTTACAGTAGGGCACTAGCTTTATAAAGGAAAGGACGAGAAAATTCAGTTAATATGTGAGTGAGTTCCTGTGGAGCAGAAGCAATGAAACCCAGGGAGGGACTCATCCATGTGTGTTTCTGATGCCTAATAACAGCCGAGCTCTTGTAGTCAGTCCTTCAGCAGATAGGCGAAGAGGGTCTCTCTTCTCTACTTAATCCTTTATTTTCAAAAAACCTGTAGGGATGAGGTATTTCTGAAACTTTACCTTTCTGTCAATGTGCCTGAAAACAAAAGACTTCAAGATTTACTGGGGAGACTAACGGATGGGCACTCAGGCAGGCTGCATGAGCCTAATTTGTAAGGGAAAGTGCCCTAAAAATGAATCCATAATACTTGAACCACATGTGCAAGAGCAACTGTAGCACACCCTAGAGGAGGAGGAAGAAGAGTACTACCATGGTATGCACTTACCCCATTCCATCCACAGAACAAAGCAGTACACTTTCTGGGATGTGGGAAGGTGCACACAGACTCTGGCCTCCCCAAGAACACTGTGTGACCTGCAGGAGAGGCAAACTCATGGATCTCCAGCACATTCTTCCTTCATTACACTGTCCGCCCTGCTCATTTTAATGCCTCAGTAACCCCTTCCTCATCCTCCCCCAGGGTATTTCCCTCCAGAGCATTAGCAGTAATTCCCAAATTACTGGTAATTCGTTCTGGTGTTTTTTTCCCCCCTTTGCTTCCTTTTTTTAAGGTTTCTGTATCTTTCCCAGATCTTACACAGAGCCTTACACCTATGGTTCACCACAGGACTTGCTTTATTGGCAACCTTTTGCAATGTTTTATCTTTTTTATTGCTTCAAAACAAAATGCTTCTCATACCTCTGTCCTCTGGTGATGAGTATGTTTCAAATATACCACTGATGCACTTGGAGTTGTAAAGGGAGACATTTCTCTCCATGTGACATATTGGCATTGATAGACAGGGGCTGTCACTACCCACCAGTATGAGTGTGCCAGAGCTTTCTTCCCGCACAGCATTAATGCTCAGTAAGGCCTTCTTTTCATCTCTTTTAGCTTTCTTTTCAGGCCTCCAATTAGAGTTTCTCAAACCTTTCTTTTTTTTTTGGCCAAAAGCATGCTATCAAATAGACACAGGTCTCAAAAACCTAAAATGTTTGCTTCTTATAGGCAATATTCACCACTTCCCAAGGGGAATAGAAAACAGAGGGGTCAGAGCTAAAATTGAGTGCCTCCCTCTTTGAAATATCTGCACAGCTTAAATAACAGTTTTAAGGCCTGACCTGTGCTTGTATTCCCACCAGTGTTGTGAAATTGGTGCTAACATAGCTGGGGGCAAACACTGCTGCTTAGGTTGAGGACTGGTGCATTTTCATTTAGAGTAAGGTACTGACTAACCCACCCAACTGTCAGACTCACAGCACAAGTTACCTTGTGCCAGCCCAGTTGCAGTAACCAACCTGGATCATTAAAAATGCTAGACAAGAACATCTGCTTAAACCTCTTCCATGAACATGCCTTCTTTAGAGACCATCAGCCATGTCTCTGTGCCCTTGAGGAACTGAAGTAGGAGAATCACAACAATAACTCAAGTCCCAACCATCCTAAGCTAAGAAGGCCAAGTAATTGGGAAACATTTAGCCCTTCATATTCTTTTAAATAAATCTGCTTAAAATCACACACTTGGGGACTATCTACATGAGAAATCTCCTTCACATCCCATGTGTGAAATAATGGGATAGTTTTGCCTGAGCTAAATAGGTCCAGCTGCAGTGAGCTGAGAGAAGCAAAGCCTCATAGCACTTTAAGACACATCCCACAGGTTTAGGATGGGACAAAGTAGATGCCGATCTCTCCCTGCTGAGGGTGCTTAGTTAATTTCTTCAAACCTCTATTTCTTTGGCTAAAAATTGCATCACACAGTCAGGAAGCCATGCCCAGTGCTGCACAGGAATACAGGCACTAAATATTGAAAGATCAAATAATCAAGATAACATGACTGTGAGCAACTCATGAAGAAAACATGAACTCACAGATGTTCATCAAAACTGTGAAGTTGGCAACTACAAACCTAGAAGTTCAAGACAATCATGTGTTCATCATAGATCAGTTGTAACCAAGTTATAGGACTATAGCAAGGCAGAAAGTTGCTTGCTCATTCAGACTCCTAAATACAACCTTAATGTTGTTTTTTCCACAACTGAAACATCTGTAAACCCTATCAACTTCTCCAGTGTGTTAGCATACCTTAGAATGCATTAGCCTAGATGACTCTTAGAAATTTTCAGAACATGATTTGTCTCTATTTTAGCTCAAGACCTAATGCATGCACACTGAAAATTTTGGCAAAATTGAAAAGAAATTACAATGAAATACTCTTTCTAGGAATAAAGAGCAAAAGAATTTTGGAATTCTATTCAAAATATTCTTGGTGCTGCTTATCACCCTTTCAGAAGTAGTTTTCCATGAACACTTCCATGCAAGCACTTTTATTTCAAAACTCATAGTAGTATATGATTCTCCTTCCAAATAATGCAGAAGAACACAAAACTATTTTGAGTTACTCTGTAATACTTGATATATAATGTCTCTGTCTCTCTACCTGGAAACATGAATAGCTGCTGCATCTACACTGCACACTGTGTCTCTGTGTACATTTCAGTCTAAACTTTTCCATCTTAACCTTCCTTTTTGTTTGCAAATCAGTAATATTGATGTTTTCCATTTTCTATCTTTTCCCTTGCTTTAGAGATATGCCAACAGGAAAACAATCATCAGCTCCCTTGACATACAGCACAGCTCCATCACTGATCCGAGTTCATTAATAAAAAAGTGATTTCTAATTATTTAAGATGAATGCCTGACAAAACCTAGTATGTGCTTTTGAATGTAATGATGAATACGTTTCTCACATATTGTTTCTTAAAGTCGCAAATAAAGTTCACTTCCTCCCTTTCCCGAAATGTTTTAGAATATATATTCTTTACATAGGCTTTCCCATTTTTTCCACCATCTTACATTCCTATGACCTAAATACTCCTCAGAAAGACACTATGACTAAGGTCAATGAAACAGGAAACTGAAACCCTGAGAGCAGTTACAGAAACTGCTTTTACACTCGCTGCTCCTTCCAGCAGCAATGGTTAAGTTTAGCAGCAATCTATTATTAAAGAGACTGGGACACTTCAGTCTAGAGAGAGATGTCTGGGCCCAGGGTGGACTACAGCTGTGTGCTATAAAGACAAAAATTACTGGAGAATGTATAAACAGAAGGATTATTTACTATTCTTGACAGTGAAATGGGATACCCAGTGAATTAATCAAGGAGTGGATTTAAAACAAATCGAAGTAAGTCACCAGCCGAGTCTTATGCCGGGAAGTCATTGCCACAGGATATTTAGATGGCAAAGGTATAAACAGGTTCAAAAGCTTTTGCATAAATTTGGAGGGGTAAGATCGATTAAACATGATAAATGAAAATGTAACTGTGAATGTCAAAGAGAAGAGGAACAAAGAATGGGTATTTACTATTTCTAAGCATTTTATTTGCTGTCCAATAGCTGAGGGTGGGTTTTTTTGGGGTGACCAGGCAGTAAATTTCTAACAAACACATGTAATTAAACTGTGGAGCTGATTGCTAGAGGATGCCATGGAGGCCAAGAGCAAAACACAATCAAAAAGTGATTGGACAGATTGAGATCAGAAAAGACTCATGAGGGATGTTAAATGCAACAATATGAAGGTATCCTTCAGTTCGGCTTGTCAGAAGATGGAAGCCTATGCCAGAGGAAGGATGAATCTGAATTTGTCCTTTTCTTGCACATTTCCTGAAGCATCTGCTCTCACTGGCTGCCAGAGACAGCTTTCTGGGCAAATTGGTCTGACCTCGCTGGATGTTTTGTAGGTTTGTATCCAAATGATCAGTAGTGAAGAGGCATTTGGATCATCCTCGAAACAAAAGTGATGCTGAAAGGCATGGAAACAGCAGAGGTAGTTTACAATCCTCCCTTAGCCATGGCTTGTTTGCAGGCTCAGAGGGATGACAGCATATCTCTGAGTGTGTGTTATAAGCCTGGTTGCCGAACTCCACAAAAATCTAAATTCACTTGTATTGGTTCGTTTGTTTGCTTTTTAACCAAAAGTTTTGGCTGCAGGAATTATATAAAGGTGAGGAGTGTTGTTGCAACTGGCTTAAACCTTTGTGAAAAAGATAGTTTAGAGGCATCTTTCATTTAACACAGCTGTAAGAGGCATTAAGCATGTCTCACCTCCCCCTCTGCAGCTCCCTGCAAAAGGCAGCCTGGGTGTTTTTTAGGGATTTGGCTGCTCTGCACAACAGAGTTGAGTGTTGTTTCAGGGGTGTGGTGAACATGCTTGTTGCTGTAGGGGAAAAACAAGCTAAAGGTGTAGAGGGAATAAGAGAGCTCACAGAAGCAGAAGAAAGTTTTAACAGAGTCTGATGCTTTTGGCAGAATACTGGCATCAGTTTTGGGTCAGGGTAGTGACCAAAGGAGTTTAGGAGCGAAGGTAGGGAAATTACATTTTTTGTGGTTGTTATTTTGGTTTCTCCACTGATGAAAGAATCAGGGTTTTGTACAGCCTTCCAAATAGGCAGAACTGCAGCAGAGATACCTGATTGCATCACCCACCTCTCCTCCTAACTGGAATAAGCTAGGAGAGTTTGAATTTTCATTAACCACTCAGCCTAGAGGGATAATAAGTCGATTTACAGAAACCAGAGAGACAGGCAGAATGGCCTGATTCTGTTTGCAGTGTGATGCACAGTGTTTCCCCTGATCGTGAAGAGGCTTGACTTCTTGTTTTTGTGCTTCCTGAGTTTCCAGCAGTGAAAGGGAGTTGTTTGGGATGGTACTAAGATGCAGCAAGAAATACTCCCCAATTTGCAAATGAGCTCTGTGAAACAGCATCCATGCATTTTTCAAGAGGACCCTCATGAGGCAAATCAGCTTCAATTCAATTTTAAAGTGTGGCAGGCAAAGTCTTAATTCCTGTTATTTTAGGTACCGCTCTGTCCCTGGATCACCCAGTTTCTGTGCTCCTGAGTCTGCAGAACAGCTGTGTGGGTTCTGGCTGGGAACTGAGGGAATGAGAGTGGAGATGAGGCTGCTTACCCAAAGCAAATCTCCATACATCGAAGAGCATCTCTCAGATGTTATAGAAGGTGTGCTTCAAAGAGGTAAGCCCTGAAAAGGAGCAGTTCAGGAGCTCTGCCATGTGAGTAATTTTATTCCTGCAAACAGAAAGGGGGAAAAAAGCCCTACCCAGCTTTGTAGCCCAGACAGAGCAACTGGCTCTCCCTACTTCTTGGCTTTTCTCTTTTTTTTCTTTTAGTATATAATGGGAAAGCATGTTAGGCCCAGAGCTCAGACATGGGAGTCTGCATGAGAACAGCAGCTCCAAGACAGTAAGTGGAGGTGACAAGTTCCCAGCAATATTAAACATTAACACTGAATATTTTGTTGGTATTTAACTCCACAATGTTTCATGTTACTGAGCAGAAACAGAACATCCCCCCTCATCCCCACAATTTTGTTCCTTACTCCTCCGCTTGGTAAATTCAGAAGGCAGGAATGAGAGATGCCAGTTCCTTCAGGGTTGAAATGACTTTATATAAACTAACAGAGAGGGCAAGTTTATGAAGTGAAGACAGGATCTAATTCCGTACTCTGCTGAGACTGTGACTTGAAATGGGGAATACTTTGTGTACGAGGTGGGCATGCTTATGTGTGTGTGTATATATATATATATATATATATATGTATGAAGCTGAACACAGGAGAAATCCTGCTCATTTAGAAATCAGATGGTGGCAAGCAGCTGAGGGGGAGAGCTGGAATTTTAAAGTGATCTTTTAAAATGTTTATGTATATTTTGTTGCTGCTGGAAATGTCTGTTTGCACCTCAGGGAGGTTCCTGAACTTCCCACGTTGGGGAGCAGCTGGCCCAGAGGGGCAGATTTATTTCTACTACATGACAGAAGGAGTTTTATCAGGGAAGCAGCTGCCTCGAAGCACCCACTGCTCTCCAGGTCTGCAATCAGAGTGAATGCAAGGTCAAGATCTGCTCCTCGCATCCACCTGGGTGCTCCTTGCATTCACCAGCCTACAGCTGTGGTCCTAGCACACAGCAGTCATCAAACCTGCCACAGCTTTCAGCACCCGCTTAGCATGCAATTCCAATTGACAGATTCATTTGGGGAGTACCCATTACAGCAGCGTAATTGCCGTCCTGACTGGGAGCCAAGTTAGACCACAGGGAGAAGTGGTTTTTGTCAGCACTCCTGGCATGGGGTGAGGGTGTGGTGGGAGTGCTGGGAACGTGGTACAGGAGCACATCCTGCATCCTCTCCCTTGTGCCCTCTTCTGCTGTGAGCATACCATGCTGTGTGGGGCAATGAGGAACCAGGAGAGTAAATATTCCCCTTATATATCAAGAAGTGTAAACAAGAGTATATTTACCAACTGTGCTGCTTCCAAAACCCCAAGCTGTGCTATTCCTTCAAGAGAGGTGTCCTGGAGGACCAGCTCTGCTGCTAGCAGGAACTGCTGTGCTTCTGCTGAGCTCAGTTGCTGTTGCCTGATAGCGTCTGAGGAACTGGCTGGTTCTCACATGTTGAAAGAGAGAGACAGATGCAAATGCACACACCCCTGCAGAACTCCACTGACAGGCCTCCAAACAGCAAGTGGTAAATCAGGATGGGCTGGGGAGAATGCCATTGCTTGCTCACCCAAATGCTCCTGAAGACCCCCTTCCTCACCCATTCCCTGATCCTGCAAGGGGCTACTCTCTCTTCTGTTCACTAATATTTTTCCTTCAGAACCTATGCTCTGCTGATCCCAAGCCTTTGTATGAGGTGCAAGGTGCCCACTCTGGTGGCCTGAGCTCCTGAGACTCTGGGGTCAGGAACATGAGAGTCATGAACCAGTTTGATGGACAAGGCTGATTTCTGTTTGACTTTGTCCCACGTGTAAAAATGGATGCAGCAGAGTTTGCACTAGACTTCAAATGAACTAGTTTCTGAATGCCCACCTCAAAAGGACAGCTCATGTTCTGTGCATGCAATATGTACCCCTAGGACCTTGTGTGCACTGCCTTTAGGCAAGGGGCAGAGCTAAATATCTCCAATGTGCACATCGTGAAGACACCCATGGGTTCAGGCTCTGTAGGAGAAATGCTTCCTCTGTCCCTGAGACACACGGAGAGAGGGTGGTTTGAAGAAAAGGGAAGGGAACCTGCTGCACATTGTGCTGTGCAAGATGTGCATATACATTGGGAAAAAAAGACAGCAGGGCCTGAATTTCCATTGCCTCTACCCTGGCAACTGAAGCTCTTAAGCTTGGTGGAGCTACCTCACGACCCCAGGTTTGTGTTACTGCAATCAGGATCCAGCCCACAGCAAATCACATCCTCTCCAATTTGCCTTCTGTTGTCTTGAATTCACCTTTCCATTTATACTGCTGTAAATTAGGATTAACCCCATTAAGGCAATGAGTGTATACTAGCATAAAAGCTGTGTAAGTGGAAGGTGAATCAGATCCAGTGGTGTTATGGGGATGTTATCTGATTATTTACTATGCTGTTAAGTAACAAGTGCTATACATGGCAAAATTAACACCAAACAGTAATGGGGTGCTGGTGAGATGCACTACAATTTCCTGTTATTATTCATACGTTTAACAACATTTTAGGAGAACAATTTGGGTTTTTTTAAGTAAGCATGTTTGTGCACTCTCTTGAATACAAAAGATCGTTATTATCCAGTTTTGTTTCCACAGATTTTGTTTGTCTTCTGGTTCCTTTTGGGGAATGAGAGATCTGTTCTGATAGCGAGAGAACTTTCTGAGAAGCAGCAGCACAAACCCACTTGTGCCTTGAGAGAGTGCTAAGGAGTGGTGATGCCAGTTGATGCCAGTGGCACACTGGGGACAGTAAATACCTTTCCTGGCATACTTTTGTTGCAGAGCAACAGTTGGATTCTGTGGTGGCCACAGCAAGATTGAGAGTACGGCAAAGATGTAAGGACACAATAAACAGGGATATAGATCTCAGGCTTCCTTCTTCCTCACACTTACCTGCACTTCTGTGTCTTGCTATGCTTGCAGCAGCACATCTTGATTCACTGATGGGCAGGGGACAGGACATCCCAGTCTATAAGAAACAAGAACTGGTTCATCCCCAAAGTGCTTGTGACCTGCACAGTGGGCAACAGGACAACTGTGAATGGGTTGAGCTACCATCCTTATTGCCTGCAGGACAGAGGGACTGGTCCTGGGAATGGGGTCAGAGCACTGCAGAGCTGGGACTCAGGGCTTGTCCACACGGGACACCCTCATATATAAATGGCAGTGGTTAACCTGGCAGTGGTTAGTGTGCCCATTAGTGCATGCTAAAAGTGCACAGTCACCAACAAAGGGTTGAATCACTCAAATGCTTTTAAGATTAAATGTTTTCTAAAAGCTTATCCTTTCTTTCCTTTTTAACCTAGCAGTTTAGAGGGAAGCCTCTGAAATATCAGTATGGGGCCCCTGGAGAACTTAACCACACAGCTGCTGGGCATTCCCTTCCCGGACACCCCTGCTTGCTGCCCAGCTATATGCTAAGCTGGATGGAGGAACTGGGTTTGGTTAAAAATTAATACAGATAACCACAGTGATTAGTTTCCAGTTGCATCAGTCCCCTGTGTGGAAGGACTGATGCCAGCTCCCCCAGTGCCTGGAGCAGAGCTGTGCTAGTCCTTTCTCTCACTTGTTCCCTAGGTGCCTGTGCTGTGCAAGTGCAATGTCTTCCTCTGAGTGCAGTGGACCCTCACATCTCCCTGAGAATTACTCTCACAGAAAGCATAAGGTCAAATTCAGTTTTCCCGTTTGTTCACTGCCTTCCTGTATGTTTGTCTGTAGAGAGACTCTTTTACCAGTGTTTTCCCTCTGAAAACAAGAGGTAAGAAATGATGGCACAGGCCACCATGTTGCCACTCATACTCTGTCTCCTCAGACTCATTGCATGAAGCTAACTGGGTCATTTGCTTTTGGTAGCAAGGTTGTTTTTCTTCCCCCTCAAGTAAAACTGGCTTTTATGTAAATAATTTTTGGACCAGCTGCACTGAACTAATTATCTGGGTCATTCAAATTTCTGCTTCTGGAAGTAATTATGGCCTTTGGGAGTATACTGTATAATACCGATTTATGATTGGAGACTGAGAGTCTTCCTTATCTGCATGAATACTATAAAGCAAAGTTAGCAAATCTTCCTTACATCCTCAGGGCCGCAGAGCGCTCCTCTCCTGTGCACAGAACTCCCATTCGGTCTAATAAGCATCTCCCTTCTCCCCTTCCTCCATTCGCACATACTGAGGACTCTCGGTCTGGGTATAATCAGCAGGCTCTGGTCTGCCGTTTGGGACAGCGCTCCAGCATCCTTCCTCCTTTTTTCTGCCTGAAGCTTTATACCCCATTAGCTCTTAACTGGGGCATCAGTGAAAAACAAGGAGGAAACTTTATAGAGAGGGCAGGCATATGTGAGGCAATGAGTAATTGGGAAGACTGGGTTTGCTGACATCCGTTGAGGAAGGAATGAGTTTACACAAAAGACTCAGGTGTCCTAGATTTTGTTTGCAAGAGGCTCTGAGACTGCAAGCCTGTAAGCTGCCCTACCTATGCAGAGGGGCTGTCCTAGACTGCTGGCAGAAAGGAGATTTTGGCAGGAAGAGGACAGTGAGAGGTGGTAGCAGTTCAGGCCACATCTCATCTTGAAGAGGCTCAGGGCCATTATCTTCCCCAAAGGAGATACAGCAGCCTGGAGCAGCTTGGCAGTGCTGGATAACAAGGAGCACAGTGCTGCTGTACAGCCACCACTGATCTCTCTATCTCACAGCCAACTCCCATGCTAAGGAAAGCTCATTTAGCTCTGAACCTTAGGCTTTTACTAAGAACAATGACCGAAACTTCACAGCTAAAACAAAGCTGTGTAACACCAGGGCAGAAGAGGACATAAGCCTGAAGATGCAGTCAAAATCAATTCACAGATTGGGCACAAAGTGAAAAAAATGTTATCAGCTTTTTTTTTTTTTTTACTTATAATTATATGATTCATGCAAAATATAAAACCAGTAGAAATACAGCCTATTTGTATATCACTAGACATGAAGACAAAAATGAACAGAGACTCCGAGTATTTCAAACTTTTTGAGCTCATCTTCATATCTGCCTCTCTCAGCAGCCTCTGCCTTGACATGGGCAGTCTAACTGTCCTTTATTCTTTTCTTTCCAACCAGTTTATCCCTTTCTAACTAAATCCAATACACATAAACTATAAGGCAGTAAAATGGAAGAGCACACCAAATATGAGATCTGCTCCTATCCCAGAGCTCAACTTTTTGCATGTTGCAGCCTACTATAGCTGGTGTCCAGCTTCATTCTTTTAGTAGGAGCATCTGCCCACTCTCCTGTGCTTCTTCTGAGCCCAGGGCCACAGAGTTCCTGCCACAGATAAGTACTCTTAGGTATTTCTGCACTAAAAATCACTAATTATAACAGCAAGCAATAATGCTTTGTAACTGAAAAATCACTGTAATTAGCTGTCCCATTTACATGCCTCAAATATTAAAAATGAAAATAAATTAAAAATAAATTTAAACTTGGTGTAAGACGATCAGAAATGGTTGACATTTTTCAATTAAAATTTTCTTTTTCTAGTGGGCCATGTTTAGAGGGGATGAAAAATATAGATTTGTCAGTTACAAACTTACACTTTGTACTTACTGTCTGAGTTTTCTTGAATTGTTCGGTCTTGCAAAAGTACCCACATTAAAAAAAATCCAACATCTGACTGGATCATTTGGGAAGCAGCTTTTGTATTTTCTCATTCAGAGCTATTTTTTGTTTAGAATTTTTCCTGTAATGTGCAGCTAAATGAGTTTTAAAACACTTCATGGTGTTTTAAACAAAACTGCAACCATTCTGTCAATCAAGTAAGGAAAAACACCATCTCATCCAAACTGAACACAGGTGATTTTATGATTCACCAGAAAGTGTTGAATTTTTTTTGCTTTTCAGCATGATTGAAACCAGCTCCTCTCTTGCTTTCTCCTGATTTTTTTGAGACTGGAAGTAAGCCAAAACCTCATTTGCCTAGCTGTAGAAGGCATCATTAGTCATCAACATGGTTAGGTGGGGAATAGCTGGAGAGTTAGGTGCTCCAGAGATCAGTATTAGACCCAATCTTTTTTAACATTCTCCCTAATTATCTGAGATCATACGGGTACTCTATATTATTTGTATTCATTGGTGCTGCTCGAATTCAGAGGTGTTGTGAACCCCAGTGGGGAGAATGGGAGTTTGAATAAATGGATAGAAGATTAATATCCCTTTAAATTGATCCAATTAAGGATGTTAATTTCAAAAAATGCTAGTTAATAGAGCTGAACAAAATAGCTCCAAATGGAGATGTTAGCTAAAAAAAACCCAAAAACTCAACAGTGGTGCTCCGAAAAATATTGGATACTAGGTGGTCACAAACTGGAATGGAGCCTGGAATGCAATGTAAAAGTGAAGTGCATCTCGCCTATTTGGGCTGAACAGTTACTACAAAGGACTTCAAAAAGAAGAGGAACTCACGGGAAAAAGGTCCACCAAAGGGTTTCACACTCCAAGCTCCTGACACGAGTGTGAGTTCTGGAAGTGTCTACATGCTGCCAGATGCCACCAGGAAAGGCTCTTATTTCTTTATTTACCCTTTTTACATGCTTCTTCATCTGCCACTGGCCATCATTAGGAACACCATCATAAGACACTTTCGATTTATTTATGACTGCTCTTGTTTCCCTGTATCATCCCTGTTTCCTGCAAGCTGAGAGTTCCTCCTCAGTAGGGGATCAGTAAAATGATACTCAGATGGGCAGCCCAATACAAGAGAGAAGCAGCACCAGAGATGATGGAAGCATGTGGGTGAAGCAACGTGTGGCCAATAGCAGGCCAAATTGCAGGAGAAAATTTTTAGTACTGGGAGCTGCCAAGGCTGGAGGAAGAAACCCTGTCACTACATGTTCAGACCATTTCTGGAATCACATAAAAGTGGAAGGGATATTTTGTTGGCTGCTATATGGGAAAAGCAACTTCTGCTATAGTAGGTAACTGGCAAATGGGTTTAAGTAGGTCTTCATATTTAACCTCTCCAGTAGTTGTCTTCTACCTTTGATCTTGCTAGAAATCAATGAGCTCACCTAATCAATGAAGAACAGTGAATATAGATTGAAGGCAGCTCTATGTGATTCTTTGAAGCTCCCAAATGTCAACTAAAACATAGTAAAAACTTTTCCAAGAGTATTTATTGGCTCATCATTTATAATGAGATTAGTACAGAGAGTCAAAGACACAGATCATAATGTCTGCAAATAGATGTGTCTGGAGCACTAATGTAAGTCCTGCGGTAGGGCGTGAGTCAATATTTCTTATGGATACATAACTGATATCTGAGAACAGGATCAATTTTCTAGTGAACATGGGAGGAGTGCTTGCTCACCTTTTCATAGTTTTCGTGCCTCCAGGACTGCTTCAGCAGCTTTAAACAATAACCTGATGAGGGTTCTTTCCTCACTTTTTATTTTTTAATTCTTAATTACTTCAAAATATCTTCCTCTTCCCTTCTCTGGCATTTAAAACAATCCAAAACCTCTCCATCTCAAATGAGTTGCCCTGATTTTTCCCCTGAGCTCTGACCACTGAATAGCTTTGTGTGCCTTTGATGGTCACCTCTCTGTCTCCTTCCCAGGACCTGACTGCAATGCCACCTTTAGCACTGCCTGAGAGAAAATTCCATAAAAGATGTCCCTAAACCAATGTCAATGTCCCTGCTCAGTGCTAGGCCAGATACATCCTGGGCAGCAGGCTGCACATTGCGTGGTGGCAAGAGGCACTGAAGTGCTCTCTGGGGCACTGACACACCATCTGTCCTCTGAGTGGGACCAAGGTTTGTTGGGACAACCTATTTAAACAGGAACAAAGAAGAAAATTAAAGTATTCACTGAATATGAATACTGTGATGAGAACATGTCCTTAGCTGAAATCATCATGTTCCTTTGCACTCACCCATTTTGTGTTGAGATGTGATTTTCTTTTATGGCTGGGGTCTAACCAATGCCAACACTAGTGGGATGCCCTTTGATGCCAAGCCCCATTACAGGTTAGTAGGTTTCAAACCAATGTAATAAATGTGGTACAAACCCCCATACATAGGGCACGAGGAAGGGCTAGAGAGGGAACATCACTTAAAGCAGTTTGACGTGAACAGAGAGGGTTCTCACAGCCTACAATATGCACCACTGGTGAGACTGGCCAGTGAGCACCCAATTTACACATCACAGACTTTACACGCCAGCCTGTCCTTCTGCATCTGGCCCTTTCCTAAAAATTAAGGGTGGGCCATGGCCCAGAAAATATAAGTAGCCCTATCTGATTAGAAAACTTCTGGTACAGCCAAATTCAGCAGAAGGAAGAGTGCATGAGGGTCTGGACTTGCATGTACTGATCAGACTATTTGGATAGCAGTGCCTGCAATCCTGCAGCTTGTGTCTGCCCTTCTGTCAGCATCACTGCCCTGAGACCATTGGCACCGTCCCACCAGTGCTCTCTGTCTCTCTCTTAGTTTGTTGTCTTAGCACAAACTCACCCTCCTCAGGAGCATGCACTCTACATGCTAGGGCTGAGCTGGGTGGCTGCAAGGCAGGCATGGGAGCTGATGTGCATGTGCTGTTGTGGGGCTGGTACCTCCTTGCAGAGGGCTGGGGACAGCTGCGGTCTGAGACATCCCACATCCCTGCAGCAGGATCTGCTAAAGCCCATGCACCAGTCCTGCAGTGCTCTTCTTCAGGGAAATCCTTCTGTGTTTCCACTGTAGACTCTGCACTGCATGTGCAAAAGTTCTACTCTCCGAGGTGGGAAGTGTGACAGAGATCTGCAAAGATGGAGAGGAGAGTTTTGCTTTCCCATGCACTGCATCCACCACTCTGGCTTCTTCTGCAACAACCACTGGGGACAGTTTCCAAATTGCAAGAAATCCCCAGATTGCTTAGAATTAGCAGTAGGTCTTTATCATCATTAATCTTTCATAAATCTGAAACCTAAAATAAATGGTGTGACAGCTCTGAATGTCAGGAATTATGGGCTGTAGCAGTTTTGTTCACAGACGTTGTATATGTGTATTTGGGGATGTGGTTGCCAAACCCCCTCTATTATTTGTTCTGGCTGCACATTGTTTATACTTTTCTTCCTGTTTTTCAAACCAGAAATTATTGTCCCAGTGGCTAGATAAAATATTTCTCCCACAAAAGAAAGCACTGGTTGAAGAGAAGCACTTTCGTAATTTTGTTGTTTTTTGTTTTGTTTTTTTTTTACTTACAGCAGTGGAGAATGAGAGATTTCTTGGACTTTTCATGTTAATATTTTATATTCTCTAAACGTGAGAAAAGGTTTACAGAACAAATGGCGAAAAATGAGAGATAATGTAATGTGATGGACTAAATGCACCCTGGGAGTTCATGATGTCTCTTCCACCCACCCATTACAAACCAGGTAGGGCCAGCTCTTACTAGCCAGAGTCTCTGCAGCCTATACTAGCCATTATTGAAGCCACTCACAAAACAGAGCAATCAACTCGGTCATTGCTTCTCCAGAACTGGAGTAAATTTGGTGACAAGGCTAAATCCTTATGAAGTGAGCTGCAATTACTCATGCGAGTAAGCACACCAAGGCTGCTAAGACTCCCAGCATGAGTGAAGGCTGGCCACAGGAGTAGGTGCTGCAAACCCAGGAAGAATGGGCCTTTCAGGGACCCTCACTGCTGCATGGGTACCCCTTTCCTCAGAAGTGCTTGACAGAGCTATTGGGGCGAACTGAAAACTAGGGTACTTGCAAACTAAATTGCCAGTCCAGTAAGGGGAAGGAGGGGATGTGATCCTCTGGATCCACTGCTAAATCAGAAATATAGCAGAGTTAAAAGATAAAAATGCTATGAAAGAGTAAAAATACAGTTGATTATGTTGATAAGTCTGTACTCGTTTTTACTGTAAGACCCCTGTGTTTCATCCTGTGAGGGTAGACAGGGGCAGGTGGATATTCTCCAGCTCCTGAAGCAGCCAGGGGAGAAGGTGAAGGAAATATCCTATTAGGTTTATTTTTTTTCTTTTCTGAAGTATTTCACTCATCTACTATGACCTTATTTGATGCACCTAACTAAGGACTTACCCAGATTTCATCCCTTACCCCCAAACTTCTCCTAAGGACACAGGTTATCACCACCATTACTGTCCATTGCATTGACATTGATAGTAGGCAGTCACCTATCATGGTATTGTGATATATCATCTGTCATGATATACCACCCGCTTTCTCAGGGAAGCTGAACTGCCCAGAACACTGAATTCTCACTGAGATCTGCACACAGAAGCTGACATCAGAGTGGCAGCTGAATGCCACAAACATTGACATTTTGTTGTTGCTGTCATTAATTAAAAGGCTGAAGCATTTAAATACAATCTGAAAGAAAACAGTGTAGGTTGTGGCACCAAATCACAAGTGTAACTCATCGGTGTAATAAGCCAAGAAACACGCATTTGTAGAGCAAAATATTACTGCACATAATCCCTATCAGATGTCAGAGGGGAAGGGCATGGACATTCCCATCTCCAGCTTGTGCCCAGATGGCGAGGCATGGCAGCTCATCTGCAAAGGCCATTAAAAGAGGCTCTTTCACCTGCTGTGTCAGGGGATCAGCTCCGTTTATAAGATCAGCATCCTCAGTTGATGTGAACTCTTGCCACTTCACTGAAGCCAAAGGATGAGGCAGCTTTGCATGAGCTGAGAATCCACCTGCCTCCACTTTCAATTTTATTACAATGGTTTGGGATAAGAACAAAGGGAATTCCCATAGTCAGAGGGGAAATGCTCACTTCCATACCTTTTCCAGTGCCAGTGAGCACTAGTATTTTTTGTCAGGCCGGACAAAAAGGTAGTGATTTAAAAAATAAATATCTGTGATGATTATGTGCTTTTTAATTTTGAAGACTCTATTCTCCAGTGCTGACAGAAGAACTGTATATTGTATATGGGCAAAACTGAGGATCACCTTCATTGAGTTTTGCCAGTGATTTCCCAGTGGTCCCCTCATAGAAGCAGCTCTGGGGAGGTGGTTCAACTTTCAGTGATGTCTTCTCCCTCACTTTTCACCAGGTGCTCCAACTACACAGAAATGTTGGGTGAGGAAGCACCCAACAGTCCTTAAAAAGGCTGATGCATCTCTATAGACCAAGAGAGAGGAAAAATGTGACATCCCTCCCCTCTTGAGTGGCTGGAGGTGGAAGGCAGCACTATTGTAGATACGAGGTGAATTATGATTTCCAAAGGAAGTACATGGGAAGGTCACAGAGCAAAAAATCCAACATTATTTCCATTACAGAGAGAGATTAAGAGGTGCCAGTATTTCTTCAGCTTATTCCTTCTTCACAAATGAAGCAGCTATTTTGTCCTTTTTTTTTTTTCCTGGTTGTTGTTACAGTAAATCCCTAAGACCAAAACTTTGGAAAAAAGCACTCCACCTCTTGGGAAATTTCCATGGCAATTATTTCTTCAGTTTCCCTGTGCTATTGGCTGTGGTTTGAGATGACATCCATCCTGGTGGCAGTGGTGTGGCACTCCCTTTCTCCAGCTCAGTTCTGATTGCAAGACCACATCAAGCAAACCCAAAGACCAGCAGCTTCCGTGAAAATATTCCCACTGACTTCAAAAGACTTTGCATCCAACCTCACACAGTGGTCAAACACTAGACATACTGCAGCAACCAAAGGAACCATTGCTCACAGCTGCAGATGCAGGCCCACATAAAAGACAGTAGAGACACTCGCCTGATGTATTTGGGCTCAGATTGCCCCAAAAATACAAGGGGTTTTTTTAAGTGTGAAGATTTTAGTCCTTCACAGAATCCCTTTGTCTGAAACTATTCTACTGGGGCCTGTTTACCAGAAGGTTTATTCCAGGTTCAGATTGGGATAAACAACCAGCAAGAGTCTCCTTGCTTCCAGAGGCAATTGGAAACTGTCTGCTCACTTGTGCTGCTATGCTCCCATCAGATGAGGAGAGATCCAAAGACATGGACATCAGTGGGACCCTTTGTGCTGACAAGAACACGCACCAACAAAGACTTACCTTCATGAGTACAGATGCTGTACATTCAGATACACATATGCATAGAAATATACATATATGTATGTATGCTTCGGGGTATTTAAAATAATCTACTGTATAAATCATGTGATTCATATCATATTACAAAAATATGGGCCTAAGGCAGTTTTTGTGCCTAGTGAAGGATCTTCATGATAACATTTTCATGGTGGCATTGCTCAGAGAAGCTGGTGGAATGATAACCTGATGCAGAGACAGTGAGGATTGTCACAGTGAGTTAGTGCCTCAGAAGCAGACCCTGCCCCTGTGCAAGCAGCACAGAAGGCCATGGAGTTGCACCACTATATGCCATCTGCTGGTAAAGTCTCTGCTGTCCAGCAAAGGGGTTGTTATGAGGTCCTTCCCTCTGGATTTGGCTAGAACTCAACCTAGAGGATATATCCTATGCAGGAAAGCTACTTACTGTGTGAAAGTGAAGGGCATTGCATCCTGACAATGCTGCAAGTCCCTCTGCAAATAGCAAAAAGTAGTATGCATTCATGCATATTTGTGATTTTGAAGGGCTCAAAAGGGAAAAATTATAGTCAACTTGGAGATAAATATGTTCATTCTGCCTCAGTTATGGAACAGGTGGCAGTAGCTCCACAGCAGGTTTTATACTGAGGAATTAGGTTTAGCATCCTGTTGGAGCCAAAATGAAATAGATTAATGTTTTTTTATCTATTTATTTTCAGGATGGAAAGTTCTCTTTGAGTTTTCCGGGAACTTTCTGAAGGGCACTTTGGTTCCCATCAAGTAGAAAAAGAAACAAATGTTAAATACCAGTCACTCTTCCACTTTCTCACTCCAATACAAAACCATGGTGTACCAAAGCACTTGCATGGTATATAACCGTGCTCAGGGAACTTTATACAGAGTTGTTCTCCCTGGAGGAAAATGCAAGTTTGGGGTTTCGATCTACATTGCAGTGCAATCTTATGGATTGACATATGTGCATTACATCATTTTACATTTTGGAATTTATGAAGAGGAGGAAAAATAAGACAGTAAACATGATGTGCAAAGACTAGAGTAGGTTAAATGTTTTAATGAGTAAATTTTTTCCTTGTTCTGTACTGTTTTTAGTGTGCAGATACTACGAGATATTACCAACAAAGTTGTAAAGCCGTTTCTCTTTTCCTGTTTTGCTGTCAAAGGTAACAGTTTTGTCCATTTATTTTGCATTAAGCTAACATTGTCCATTCTGTGTCTCCCAAGTTTGTCTGGTTTTGTTTGTTTCTAAGTATTGGTAGAATTACTTCAGCTTTCAAATTTGACGTAGGATGACTGAACAGAACATTTTTCTTACTGGCTGGTAACAGTGTGACTTGTGTCGTGGGAAATATGGCATGCTGACAGGTATCTCCACAAATGTGCTTAAACTTAAGTACAGAAAGATTGGTTCTCTACAAATACATCAGCAGGTAGGAGGTCTCAAATAATTAGCTTGGGGAAGAGAGCCTTTGGTATGATTTTTGATTCCGATTATTTCCCAAGTCTATTCTCCTAGGAGAGATGGCAAATGTCAACCCGGTGAGGAAGTCCAGAGCAGAAGTCTGGAGGCAACTCTTCTCTGAGCTGCTACAACTTGCTGTGTGAACCTGGCAAAGTCAATTAACCTCCCTATTAATTTTTTGACTGTAAAAATGCAAATGCTCTAAAAAATGAGTGACTGAGCCAAACTCCAGGCATATTCATGGAAAGACAATTGTTGACCTCAAGATCAGGCTAATAAGTCTCATAGGTGTGGTGAGATGTGATTCAATAATATTTGCAAAGATCTCTGAGGTTCTCAAATGTAGGATGATCTGAGCAGCTAAAGAAATTCAGTGACAATTCCTAATGAATGCTTACCTATTAATCCTCCCTCCTCCCCTCCCCTTTTCATGTCAAAGTAGCAGTAAGAATGAGATTTAAGGTATTTATTGAGTGGTTGAGAAAACCAACCTTTGACTCTGTGCCTTAGAGCAGTGCCTGGGGTAGGCAGTAATTGTGCAGAAAGACACTGATAGCTTGTCTTCTTATTGCTTAAGAAAAGTGCTTTTCCAATTTGCTTTGTTCACTGGGTTGCTGTACCAGGCTCAAGATTTTCAGTTATAAATACAGTGAGCTATATATAAATACACATACATACATACACACACAGAGACTGTGACTCAGATACATTACCAGAACACTATAGCCCAAGACAGTATAATTGACAAAAAAAGGAAAAAATGAGAGTTCAACATTTTTAAGAAATAGAACCTAATCCCAAAATCACTTTTACAGGGTTTGTGCATATGAGTATTCAAATCTACTGAGAGTAGAGTGGCTCATAAGCACAGAAATTTGCACCAGACCTGTAAATTAAACTGTACATTCAGCAGGGTTTGAATTTGCATATCATATTGATTTTTTCAAGGTAAGAAAAGGGATTGAGATTGTAGAAATTGTATTCAAATTTTCAGATCTGAAAGGTTTTGTTATTTATTGATTGAGGGGAATTTCCCAGTGTGCAGTGATTGCATTTGTACTATAGACCCATTCAATCTGCTTACAGTCCTTGGACTGAAATTGAGGAATTGGGTGGGGTTTTCTGCACCTTGAATAATTCCCAAGAATTTGGAAATCCTCATCGAACCGCCCAGAGGAAATTGGATGTCTATCTCATCCACAATACCATGGGGTGGGCTGGTGGATGCACTTCAAGTTCTTTTGAACCTGCGCACGGGGTCATACGTAATTCTTCCCTTTCCTGATTTGCTTTAGGTTAATTTCTACAGACAGGGACTTGGTGTACAGATTTGTGATTATACGTTATATGTATACACCGTCAACCTCCCAGTATATAATTAAAACCACTGTCTTTTACCCATGTGTCTGACAATAAATGTGAGAATAGCAACAGGAAATGGATATTAAGAACTATAAATGCATTAAAAATAAACTAATTTAACAATATGAATGCATTACTGAAGCCATACTCCAAATCCTGCAGTTAAAGTATCACACAAAACACAGTGAGTCACATTCGCCATTTGACAAAGTTTCTGAAATACAAGCAAAGTTTTACAATTTTCCATTGCAATTTTCCATACATTACTATGATATTTCTTTCAGAATAAGCAAATGGAGTTGCTGATTTTGACCCTCAAAAGGCTGTTCAGGAGAAGTAGAACTTATCATATAATGAACAGCAGGTGGTAAAGTCAATCAATAATACTTTTCTGCTGTCCAATTGGAGACCTCTCAGATATGTGTTGTCAAGTGAAGTTACAAACAGATGTTTCTGAGGGCAAAAAATCTGACATTAAAGTGCTGCAAAGAGGCCCAAATTCTGTTCTCAGTGAATAAGAAATGGCTTCATTGACTATACATAGCAGCAAGGTCAATAGATTTTTTCCTAGTTTTCCTTACTGCAGTGGACTGCAAAATTTGGCTTTGCCTCTCTGTACCCCAAGTTATGTCTGAGTTTTTCAGCAACAACACAGCTTGTACAAAACTATTTGCAGTACAACTCCGAGAGAGCAAGAGAACTAGGTGGTAAATAGTAGATCTCCTTTCTGAGGCAAAGTAGACCCTGAACAGGCAGTGTAAGGAACAACCACCCAGCAAAGAGTGATTTTGTCAAAGAGCAAAGAAGAAAATCCATAAAACTTAGTGACCATTGTCTTGTGTGTTAGATGTTAAAATGAAATACATGATGTTTTTTTAAAATATGTTTGGTGACCACATGCAGGCTTCTGGCAGGCCTTTCAAGTAGCATTGTCATGAAACCTGTATAAGTTGCATATATAGGCTACATATATATGTATGCAGTCTGCATAAGTTGAATATATAGGCTACTAAGTGTACCATGGTAATCATCATAGCATTGGCATACCCTCTCTGTTATTGCAGTGGCTCACAAAATGTAAGTGCAGTGTCTGTAAAGCCCAAATGGTAGTATTCAGGCTGTGCTGGCTGCCTGGAATGACTCACCTTTTCTAAAGACCTCAGAGATATTCAACCTGAGGACAGCCAAGCCCTTGTTCCCTATCCTTTGTTCCTCATGATTAGAACAACCAAAGAATTTGGCAAGATGGGCTACTCACTGCCTATTTATAAGCAGATTTATGAGCCACAGGCTAAGGGTGGACTCATGGGTGAAAGTCATCATTCAACAGTGCCTTGTCAGTCAAAGGTGTCTTATCAACAAGAATAAAAATCGGACCTTCACTGGTTATGAACTTAGACTCTAGAACCAGCTACAACACTCAGAAAGTGAATAGTATATCAATAGTATAACTTTAGGTGAGACTGAAATAAGTGATACTCTGTGGCTTGATAGATATATTAGAGGAGGTGAATCTTTTCCTATTTCTTCCCACTTTTCTCTGTCTTGACAAATGCATGGCGAGAGAGAATCCATGTTGCTTAGCAACTCCTTGGGATGCAGAAAGAAATCAGTCAATACAACTCTGAATTAAAGCTGCAATGACCCACAGAATTTTTTCTAGAGAAAAACAAGAATAACTATATATTCTCTGCCTTTTCTTGAAGTCACACTAGCTCATGAGTACTAGAATGAGCATAGTGAAGAATGATGATCTTTCTGACGTGGGAGAGGAGGGCTAGTTTATTGCAGGGGTCTGAAGAGCAGAACTCATTTTGAATTCTAGCAGTGCTGACTTTAGTTAAGGCTGAGAGCGGATTTAGCCATTTTGACACACGTATCACCTGTGAGCCTGTCATGATTTCAGTCCTGAGATACCCTGGAATAATTCCTCCACTTGAATTGCCATTGATTACATCGGTATTGCATCCATAGCAGCTAGAGCCACTGATATTGCACCAATAACAACGAAGATGTAGTTGTTATTGCACATAAGCATATGCATCAGGCCCTCAGCAGAGCACTTGCATCTAACCTTCAACAGCTGAGCTAAAGCATGGTACTCAGCCTATGAATGAGCATGCAAGTCACAGAGTTCCTGGTGCTGGTACTGGACAGTTGATTGAGCATTTTCAGGATGTGTTTATTCACCAAACACATCCAGCAATTCTGCAAAAATCAACAAGATGATAAGGATTTGTGAGCATTCCCATCAGTGCTAACAGGTTTCTGAGTATTCAAAACCAGTGATTACTTCCTAGAAGTCCAAGAGAGATAGATTTGTCTCTTTTACTCACAGTAGTATTTATATACTGAGTTATTTGTTTCTACTATTTGAACAGAACTCATCTGAATTTTCAGTATTCCAGGATTTGGTGGAAGTGGTAAAATCACAGAGGAAAGTAAGTAGGTGAGGAAACTGTACTGTTTTGTTACAAAGCGAATAGCAAAGCAGAGCCTGACTTTGCAGTCACTCTTAGGAAATTCCAACATGCAAAGATAAGAGAAACCAGTCTCATTATCACTTTTCAGACCAGCTATTGGTTTCTGTTCAGCTAAAGAAACAGACAGGAGAGAGCTTTCCATCTCCTTTTTGTCTTTGGGACCTGATATGGTTTGAAGCTGGCTCCCTGCCAAGTCTCCAAACCTTACCACAAGAAGTCCGTTCCCCCCCAAACCTCAGGGAGAAGAGGGAGAAAAACAACCAAGAAAACCCGAAAGGAGAGAGAGAGTTAAAGCAATATATATATATATATATATATTTACACTTATGTTACAGGTATATACAATTGAAATATATATACAATTTCACAAGGGAACGGGAAGGGGGAAGGGAAAAGGAACAAAACCAAAATAAAATATATATCTATCCCTATTAGTAGCCCAATATCTAATAACTAAAAGGGTTAGCAAAGAAATATCTCACTACTCTCCTTGAGACGACCAAGAGTTGCTCTGGAACGATCGCCGGCAACCTCTGCCTCCCAAGGTCAACAAGGCCTAACCAGGCCTCGCTCCCCAACACGGCAGACTCAACAGTAGGGAACCTGCACCTCCAAGCCGCTGGAAGGAAAGAGAGCGAAGGCCTCACCTCCTTTCTTCTTATAGCCCAGCTTACGTAAAAATCGTAGGGAATACTGGGTAAATCTGGACCCTTCCTTGGTTACAAGCTGGTCACCAAGGAAGGCCTAGGCCAAACTACCACAGGACCTCACTAAGATTATTAAGATCACTGCTACTACAGTAATGCTTGTGTCCTAGATGTGTTACAATATATTAATATCTCTTCTAGTTTAATGTGCATTCCCAAGACACTCCAGTGTCAAGGCTCCTGTATGAAACTTGAAGCCTCATTGGCTTCAAGGAGTGCTGAGGCCACCTTGGCATGATCCACAGAGATCCAGCACATGAATATGGTTCCAGTGCTGAGTCACAGAGGTAGACCCTGTACATTTTGCAAGGCCCTTTTGAAATTTATAAAAGAATCTGTAGAGTTATATGTCCATGTAAAACCTATTCTGCTTGTTTAGCAAAAGCTCCCCCAAACCCCTTGCCCTACCTTGCCTTTGGTGCTGTAAGGAGCAGCTTGTTTGGGTACTGTTGGGTAATTGGATTGAATGTCCCACTGCCGTATTACTGTTTGTCCTCTTTATTCATAGTTTTCTTTCCTATTACTCTTCCTTGTGTTAGCTGTGAAGATTACATCTTGCTATATCTGACAATCAAGCACAAGCTATATATGGTGTTAAACTGATACACAGTGTATAACAGAATAACATACAGGATATTTTATACTGTGTTATAGTAAATCTGTCATGTTTTTATACCACACATAGAGTTATGATATATAGAGAGGTTACTTCTGCTCCATAGTATTCATGCAGCTATAGATAATACAGAAATATATTATGATATTAATGGAAATCCTGTGTGATCTAAACTTAAGAGAAATAATTTCTCCTTGGTATCTATCAATATTAAAACAGTTCTGTAAGAGGAGTAAGATATTTTGGTTTCTATGTTTACAGACCTTTCCAAGACTGTAAATATAAAAAGGTGCCTTTCCTGTCGGTTTTTGAGACAGATACACAAGGGAGAGAATCCCTTGCAATATCATAAAGTTTCCCACGTTAGAAAGTTGCACTTTTGCAGCAATTGTTTCTGGTTTTGCTAAAACTAGTGATTTATTCTGTTCTACTCTCGTCTCCATGTTGTATAAATAACATTGTCACATTCTTATAGAAACAAACTTATTAAGATCTCAAATCTATATGGTTTTGGTTATACAACTTTCAGACTTTTCCACCTTTTAGCATTTTGAAGCAATTTGCTGTTCACAATGATTGTTGTGTGTAAACTTCTTCCCCATGTGAGTTCACCATAAAGCACTCCATGGCAGCGAGCTTGCTGCCCTGCAAGTGACTCACACACTGCACACCAGGCAGTGAGAGCACTGCCAGTCAAAACTATGTGCTTTTTGGGGGTAATAAGGGTCATTCAAATGATGAGGACCTTGAGGGTACATGTTGCTGTCAACATGTGCAGTGTGCCAGCACTGCTGTGTCTGACATGCTTGAGGTAATCTGATGGAGGATAGAAGGCTTTGGTGAGTCACTTCATGGTGTTGGTAGGTTTGGAGATGATTCTCCCTGGCGTATATAGAAACTGGCAGGGGACTCAGGGCCAAACAAGCATATCAGGGATTTGCCTCTAATATACTGAAAATATGTGGTGTAATCATACCCTGAAGAGCATAAGAGTCACCCTATAATCCACTCTTCTGTTTGCATGGAGAAAATAAACCCAATGTCATACCAGAATCCGTGTCTATGCTCCCTCAATTTTGCCTTCACAGTTAGGGCAGGGGGCATAAAGGAAGAGAGATCAGAGGCTGCAAATCAGCCAGTGAACTAGTTTAGTATTCCTTTCTTAGTGCTGAAATGAATGATGCTTAGTCTTCTAGTTAATTTGAAGGGGCCACATCTGGAAGCGCTTTATACGGCCTCAGCCTCTGTGCCAATTTGCCTGAGCAAGCACCTCAAGATTTAGCCAGTAGAGAATGTACTCTGCATAGCTCATTAAGAACCTAATCACTCCTCTCTGGGTCGAATTCAAGTGGCTATTAAAATCAATGTATTTATTTTCCACAAAGAGTGCTAAAGAGGTTATAAGATATATATGAAATATATTCTGTAAAAATGGCGTTGTGGTAACAGTACAAGAAAGAGCCCAAGCTGGTTTAGATGCATCTTAATCCCCTGCTGCTATTAGATGTCGGGATTTCTGCACCAAGGAAGAGAGAATGTGAAGGGTGTCAGCTAGAGGAATGATGAAAATATCTCACAGTCAAGTGACAAGAAACCCGTGGCACATCTAATAGCAGAGAAGGACTATGCAGATAACAGCTGGCTGACAGGGGAACCGTTTTCTCTGATTGGAAGCTGTCTCCAAGGAACATGGACGGACTCTTTGCTTACTGACCTTGAAAATGGAAATAATTTCAGAGGCAGCCTTCTTCCGTTTGCAGAAGTTTAAGCACATTTGTTTTTATCAAATGAATTTGAATACATGTTGCCGTGACATCACAGGGAAAGGATCATTCCTCGTTTATCAGTGTGCCTCTTTTGGTATAAATGACAGAGCTGCTTAAAAAATTATTTTTAATGTGTGACTCTGCCTTGTGTAAAATATGATGAAAGGGGCTGAGGATTGAAAGAAACCAGTGGAGGGAGCATCCTCTGGGCAAATGTCATCTAATAGCCAGTGGCTGAGGATGGGTTGGGAGCTGGGAGTCAAGGATGCATTTCACGAGAAAAAGATTCAGTTATAGAAGAATAAGAAGACATCCTTACTTGACACCCTGCCTGCTCATGTAAACAGGCATGGTTCAAACACAAGTAACTATCTCCCTACATGGCCATCTTCAACCTCCCTTCCCCCTTACTAACAAATCTTATGGAAGCAAACTCTTCCCAGAATGAATCACTGTTTTCCTGAACAAGTGAACTTTTCTGTTGCAAAGTCAACAAAATCCTGCAGGAATTCTTGGAAAATCTCCAGAGATGTGCAAAAAGAAGACAGTAATTTGTTTTCTATCATGACATGCTTTCAGACCCCAGAGAGGCTACTGGTAGCTGAGGGAGGTCTGCATGTCATCAAGTCAGAGCTCCTATGCAGATTTTCTCTACATCATAGAGCTGGGTCAGTTTAATTTACTGGCTTATTCTTTATACTCTCATTTTAGTGCTAGCTATCACTGCAAGAGGAAGACAAGGTGATTGAAACATCCAGTATGGTTTACTAAACTGAACTGCTCTCTTCCACTGATGGGGAGGTCACCTTGCAGGTACCAGAGGGTAGGAATGGGCACATACTGCTGACTAGCTGCTGGCTCGGCAGGTTTACATTCTAAATTCCCCCATGGTAATTTTCCTGTTTGCTATATCAAGCAGGATTTGCAGATCCACCAGCAAGGTTCTGATGCTGGACCAGCTGCAATGCAGATGCTGAAACAGCTTTAGCTACTTTTGTAGTGAAGTCTTAGAGAAGCTGAGCATGGGGCACACAGTGGACATGGAGGACTGGCTCCATTTCTTGATGAATGTCTTCACTGCAGTTGCTAGTCATGAAAAACCTCTAAACCTGGCTTATATTATCATCAGGAAAATAGATTTAGTGGTATAAGTAAATTAGATTTTAATTCCACTTGGTCAATTTCTTTTGCAGGGAGAAATTAAGCTGATGATGCCTATGGATTTGCTTCTCTTCTGCTCCTATCCCACAGTCCACATTTAGGAGTATTTCCAGGTCTAACTCCCTGTTTTTCTTGCATGGAGTTATCTTCTCCATTTTTGCTGCACAGCATTGAAATCAGCATGATAGCCCCATTCTGGGATACTCAAATCCCAATCTGTCATCTACAGAGGTTTACTTTGGCTATAAGTCACCTGAGGGTGAAAGGTACCATGAGCTGGGGACAAGCTGCAGCACTAGGGAACTAAGGAAATGGGAGCTTTGGGAGAGCTGCAGCAAGCAGGGAGCACCCACAAAATTGATCCCCTTCCCATGCTCCCAGGGCGGCTGGGAAGGGAAGGAAGACGCATCTTAGCTACAAAAGCCACATCTGTGCACCAAGAAAACTGGTGAAGAAAAGCTGAAGCCAATGCTGGGAGATGATAGATTGGCTGCTTAGTGTGTCAGCAGCAGAAAGTGGCCTGCCTGAGGTCAGCCACCACTTGCACCAGGCAACACTGGGGTCTCTTCTCCACTGTGCTCTGGCCGGTTGCCAGCAGACAAGGCAGGGGAAGAAGTAGGGAGAGGAACACACCACTGTGGGGAAGGAGGTGTATAAATAGTGTCTGTTTGGAAGGCCAGGTGTGTCCGTCCAATTCGAGCCAAGCATAACAGGAGGCAGCAAGGAGCACGTCTTCCTCTCCAGACCTGGTTCCTGAAATTCATTTCCTCCTCTGTGTTTCTGTTACTATGGGTGGGTGGAGGGAGGAAGGAAGGAAGAAAAGAAAGCAAAAATCTTTGTTTTGTTCTTGGATCTCACCCCCTGAGTCTTTGTTTACTTTGTACCTGCTCACTTGTGTGTTGCTTGTCCTGTGCATGTTAAGGCTGAGCCACTCTAAGCCCTTGTTTCTGCTGCGTGGGGAGTTTTGCTCCACTACGTGCCACTCCTCTTCCTCAATCCATCTATCCCTGCTGCCAGGTGCATGAGCTCCTGTGTCACCCAAGTTATTGTACCTTTCACCAAACCTATTTAGATCACCTTGGCAGAAACCACCTCTTTCTGGGTTGTTGAATTGAACTGGTGAAGAGCTAGTTCAGACAGGCAAGGCATAGAGAGAGAGAGAGAGCGCAAACACTTGCAGCAAGAAAGGGGGAAAACATGGGAGGACAAAGAGTTTTCTTGTTTGACTTTGGTGACCTGCTATATTGGTTCCCACTCTCATGCATTACTTAGTCACTAGCTGATATATTGGCACGTTGTTGTTTTCCAGGCTCTCAGGAGGCACATGCATTTCAAACATCACCCCTTCAGCCTGGAACAAAGCTTCATCTCCCATGTACACATAGCTTTCTACTGCAAAGCTGGCCTCAAATTGATTTATTTGACACAGAGTATCTGGCCAGTGCTGTGGTCACATTTATGCTCATTCCTTCTGCCAACACTTTTTACAGCATGCTAGGCTGTTATGATGAACCCCTTGGAAAACAAGGATGTGGCGACAGGTTTCCTTTGTTATCCTGGAGGCAGACCTTGATATGGCAGATGCTGCCTCCAGTTGCCTGGTCTTTAAGCATAAAGCCAGTGCTGGTATCTGGTCACTCCTGGGAAAACCCTGATGGTATCAACAAGACCCTGGCAGCTGAGCATCCTGGTAGGAAGCACTGTTTTGCTTACATGGCTCAGGCAGTCGGTTTCCTGCAAGCATGGAGCAGTTGACCCATCCTACTCCTGCCATCCTGCAAGCAAGCCATTGCTCACCCATGGATTTGGGACACATGCATCTGTGAGCACAGGGGACATGAGGGGTGGGATAAAGAGATGTGTTCCAGGAGGGCTGAGAGGCCAAATCTATGCCCTGGTGATTGTGGTTTTGCTGACCAGCATGTGCATCACACACACAGCCACATTCCTGGCCACGAGGCACCCTGGTGCCTGGCTCACTGAGGGACACCCCACATCACCCCACTGTGTGGGGAAGCAGAAGCCCAATTGCTGTGGTTGAGCACCATCTCATCCACACCACACACCTCTTGCCTCTGGGTGACGGGGGTCATCCACGCTGGTCAAAACCCTGCCTCCCCTCCAGTTGAAGACACTCTTACAGCCTTGCTGCCACTTGATTTGTTCTTCTTTCACTTCTCTCTCTTTCCTCCAACTTTCTGAAATGGGAACATTATTTGAAAAACAGGAGGCACTGAAGGAGGCCATGTGACCCCATGAATGGTGTGTCAGGCAGAACAAAATAAATGCCTGAGGAGGTTCTTCCAAGAGACTTTGAAAGAAACTGGAGCACACATGTTCCTCTTCTCCTTCTGTTTTTGTCATGTCTCTGTAATACAGTGGACATTTTCCCATCTGCTCAGCAGGGCCAACAGCATGTTGTCAGGACAGGACAGTGTCCTAAATAGAAACTCTGCAGGTTCAAAAAGTTCCCTTCCTCTAATTGCGACCGACTTGCGGATGTGAAGAAAAGCTGTAAAATTGTTTTAAGCTACGAGCAATTATAACAGCCCTTACAGTGCCAGTGACACTAAGAGGATTTGTACTGGATTATACCTAACGTTAACATGATCTAATGCTGCATGAATATTGGAGCCCACAGCAGGCCCAGCTCTCAGAGTTGGGTTCCTTGTTCTTCAAAGTCATCCAGGGTTTGTGGAAGGAGGGGAACAAAGCCATGCCGGCCACAATTTCATTGGTGAAATGTCGTATGTCATTTAAACATCACAAATAGGCAGTGATAAAGCATCAGTGGAAGGCAAAATGGGCTTGAACAATACCAGCCAGCCTCCTGCTCTTTGGCATTTGCCCCGCTGGGCAGAGACGTACCACAGAGGTCTTGCAGTAAGGTGACATGATGGTGCCACACTGCCCGTTGTGCCTGGGCACACCGAGTGACCAAATTGTGAGTCTCTCTCCTATCTCCAGGCTGCATCGGATCGTCTGAGGCAGCTTTAAAAAGTGTTTTAAAAGAATCCTTCCTTTTATAATGTTATGGAGAGACTTCCACTGGTGCTGGTAGAAGAAAAAGGGAGCTAATTGGGGTATGCCCTCCTATGCAGAGGTTTCAGTGACATGAAGCTGTGGTGGAGCAGGCTGGTAGGGCTGTATTCAGCTAGTGATTGTGAGAAGCATTGTCTGTAGAAAAGGATGGGTGGATGGGACGGCATGGGAGCCGAGTCTGGGGCTTTGGAGAATACCTGCTCTGCTGCTGACTTATAGGGCTTGCAGAGAGTTGTTTAATCTCACTGTAGATCAGTTCCTCAATGAGCAGAATTAAAGCAATAACATTTTTCATGGTGGGAAGGGATGAAGAGAAAGTTGCACCAACATGAGGCACTCAAACCCTAGAGCAATTGAGGAGGACAAAGACAGAGGGTAGGTGAAAGGAAAAGAAGTCATTGGGTGAAAAGAGACACTTACTGGCCTTGAAGGTTTTCCTTCTCACCTTGGATTTTGCTAGTGAAATCAACAGAGCCAATAAAAATTCTCAGCTTAAACTTCAGGTATGGCTGAAGGTCACAGAGTACAGATTGTACTTGGGAACTACCCAAGACTTACCTTGGAGCAGCAAGGGAGCACCTGATCAAATGGATGCAAAACTTTTTCTCAGCCTAGACTTAGTACATGATAGAGGGAGTTAATGGGGGTTAAAATGGCTTCATATCCCAAATGGGAAGCCTCTCCCTGCTGGTGCTAGTGAGCTCTGCAGTGCAGAGCTCTGCAGCAGAGGTGAGGAATGAGGCCAAGACATCTAAATTACACTGCTGTATATACTGCCTTTGAATTTGGCCCTGACAGTAGGCTAGGTCAGCCACGCTTCTTACTAGTGACATAATTTGACTGATGAATGGAAGAATTTTGTATCAGGCCCTTAGGAGATTTTATACCACTAATATATTATATTTATTTTGCAGAGATATGTCAAATGGAAGTATACCTACACAATGTTGAACTGCAATCCATCCTACTGAAATCCTCCCAGGGAATAGGTTCAGACCCCAAAATAGGATATGACAAATACCAAACAACTAACACATAGGAGTGTGGCTCACATTGTCTGTTGCTTCCTGGTTCTCCTACAGTCCGTCTCACTACCAGTCCCATGCACTGCATCAATCCCAATTAAGCGTTCTTCCAGAAGTTTAGGCATGGTGTTCTTATGCCTAAGTGTCAAAAAATTATGAGCCTAAATAAGCACCTACAGGAAGATGAAATTAATTCAAAAAATAATGTGTTACAGAGAAGCAGAAACCGCATAAAAGTTTGGGAGATTTGGACTTTTGCACCCACCAGTTGTGAAAGACAACAATGTATTTTTTTAAATGGGAGCTGAGATATCCCATGATACAGTGTTTCTAGGGGAACACCAGCATATATTGAGGGGGGCAGTGTAGCATCATGAGAATGAGTAATATTTTAAGGTTATATTACATGGTAGGCAACTCTACATTTCCCACAACTTAAAAAGCAAACAAACAAATAAACCCCCACCCAATCTGAAACATTTTGGCCAAAAGAGAAAAACAATTTATACTTATTCTCAAGAGTTCTGTGGGAGTTGCAGGTTGGGTGCTTCGTGCTTTCATTCTGTTCCATCATTATCTTCCCAGCTAGGATTTCATCTTCTGCAATGCAACGTGCAGCTCCTCAAGAAGCAGCAAAAGGACCATTACAGTGAGGAGACAAAGAAGGAAGGGGAGTCATGGGGCTGAGGAAAACTGTGGGAGATGAAATCTGTTGGAAGATGTGGCACCAGCTCCTCGGTGTAGAGATGAATTTGACCCACTGTGAAGTTTCTCAGAACTAGTGCTAATATCCTGGGCTTGCAGTACTTAGGCAGCAATTATCACCTATAAAACAGGTGATAATGTAGATTTTCACATTCAGAGGCCCAGCTGCTAAGCTGGTAGAAATGGATGGACTCTGTGGACTCTGCTAGAACTAGAGTGGTTCCTACCAGATGAAAATGCTCCCTAGAATTTTTAAGACATCAATTAATCTTAAAATCAAAATAAAGAGAAGAAAGAGTGCACATTGATCCCTTCACTTTAACAGGAAATTTAAATTTGGAGGTGTTTGAAATTCCAGCTGATGAATTATTGAGCTGTGAGAGGCCAGTAGCATGCAGCATCACACACTGGCCATTTTATAATAACTGCAAAGGAAGTATTTCTGGAAAGAAATTAGTAGAATATTATGGTGACCTGGCAGAATATAGCAGTTCGTTTTCAGCCTCTGCCTTTCCATCTTGGCAAGATACTGTTTTCCTTCGTTCTGTAAAATACTCAGATTGGTATGATACCACTTTTTAAAATGGGACCCTAAAGGTAAGATCTACTAATGTCTAAGAGGGAAAAAAAATACCAATTTGTGATTTTAAACTGTCAAGGACCATTTTTTGTGCAGGTACACAGAGCTGCCAGGTCAGAGAGCTACCTTCCTGTAACTATAGTACAGCATATATTCCCCCAGTAACACACCAGCTGTTAGCTGAACCTTATAGCAAGGAATCAATAAAGTCAAGGCAATTTCCTTAACATGCCATCTGTAAGAGATTATGGAAGGGAGGTGGGAGAAGAGTTTTCCTTAGTGGCTAATGCTTTACTGAAGTTCAAATGAGGCAATATATAGTAAAATAAATTCAATCTGTATTTTCCCTTCTTTCAATTTTAGTGGGGACTAAATGAAATGGAACTGTGTTGATTCTATCCGGTTCAATATATCTTCGCTTTCTAATAACCAAGGTCATTTTTACCTTCAAGAAAAAGAAGCGTAGTATAAAATACTCACCCAGACTGAACAAACACATATTCACACTTTTTCAAAAGCCAGGTAGATGAGTGATATATTATGTAATTCATTTCATGGCACACTGCTGAATGTTTTTTTATAGATAGTGTTTAACCTTGCCAATTTTGCTCTGAGATAATCATTCCTTTGAGGATAAAATCTCACATTTAACATTAGAAGAAAAAAGAACCCCCCACGCACTGAAACCTGCAGTATACAACAAATAACGGGGAAGTTACTTAGCCAGAAAGATAACGATTAGAGCAGTTTTCACTGCTGACGCTGTGATTAGTCGGTGGTTGTTATAATATTAATCAGAAATACAGTGATAACTGCTTAGACTAGGTTTTGATACAGCCAGTGAGCAACGACAAAATGCTTAGACATCTTACAATAATGTATTTCTGTCCTGACTAATGGAAGTGGCAAACAGATTCATAAAAATCCCCTATATTTAGCACTGGAGCTATTCTCAGAGTGTGGGAGCTTTGTTTGTGTTTCTCTGGAGTTTATGATCAGGAATATTAATAGTGCCAGAGTCTCATGGAAAGGATGCAAGCCCTGGAAGACACTTCTGAAACACCCAGGGGAAGGACATGAATGGCAAAAGTCTGCAGGGTCAATGCAGTGTCTATTTGCTCTGTGAGCCCTGATGCTGCCCTGGAGACTGCTTTTGAGAGAGGAACAGTGCAGAAGGTCAATGCAAAGTGAAATTTTACCTGAAGGGAGGAAAAAATATGTATAAGCCCAGATTCCTATTGTGCTGTAGGCACGTAGCTGAGGTGGCTAAGCTTGGAGTGCTGTCAGCCCTTGGTTCCCATTACAGTCAAGGAAGGCACCTCCTGAGGGCAACTCAGCCCACCTATGATGTGAATCACCCTCAGGAGAGCCCGGGTTTCACCCCAGCTCTTGCAAACCAAGTGCCTGATGTGTTGTGAGATGAATCCTGGCCCTGACATGTGAGGATGGGACAAAGTGGCTCTGATGGAGAGCGTCCAACCAGAAAAGAACCAAAGATAAATCAAACGCTCATCTCAATTACTGAAATGAAAGATTTCATTAGCTATTAAAGATGTTTTACTCTTGCCTCCATCCTTCCCTTTTGAGCACACTCTTGGGGCCATTATTTGAAGCACCATTCATTAGGTAAGATGTCCTTTCAGCATTTCCAGTTTAAACAGAAGCAAGTAGTACTGGGATTCCTGGAGGAACTTGACTCTTCCACAGGTTTTCTCCTCAGATTTTGCAGGCTACAAAAGAATTTGGAAAACACCCAGTCAGTACCAAGCTTGGGGATCTTGATCTAAATACTCGAAGAAGCACTTTAACATGCTTGTTTAGCTAAGATTTTTGATGATTGCCAGCTTGGGCCAGAGATGACCAGATGCAATGGGGAGATATAAAAGCATAATATGCCTTAAAGCCTGCTTTAAACATTTAGGGACATAATATGTAGCATAAGGCTTTGGAGAAGCTTTATGCATGGGGACAAATTGCCCTGAAATGGCAGAAGCAGTATTCAGGAATTAATGTGGAGACTCTGCATTTCATCTTGTATCCATTTTTGCTTCTCCCCCTTATTGACACTCCATATCAAATCTATCCAGCAATAGCAACTAACTTTCAAAAATACACTGTAAATTAAAGTCTACAAAAGACAAGCCTTGTCTTAAAACATCATTTTATAGCATCCATAAGATCTCTGGCAAAATTTCTTTGTCTACAGACTTTTTTTTTCTTTAAGAAATCTATCTCTGCTTTTTTATTCTAATCTCTTTGACACAGGTTTAATTGCACAAAAAGATTTTAAGAGCATTTACCTTTTCAAAGTATGCTTCATTTTGCCACTACATAAATCAGAACTGTGGGCTATTTTACTGAAGTTTAGTAACCCAAACAGCTAAGACATGAGTTCCTCTGGAACTACTCACATAGAGTAAATAATTAGACTTTGATCTGATGAAGGCACTTAACAGCAGGCTTATTTTTAACTCCATGAGTGCTGCCATTGAATTCAAAGGGATGGTTTGGATGTTTGGGTGTGTATTTGGGTACATTGCTGATCACAGTGTCCTAATCCTTAAACTGTGCCATTGATTTTGGCATAGGGTGATGTCCAGGAGGTGAGGGCAGCAGGACTGCAACCACAGCTTGTTGACACAATGTGAAGCTATTTTTTACCTCTTGGACATCAGGACCCTCTTCAGAGCTACAGAGATTTTGTTTTGGATTCATTTTGGTGGGTTTGGGTTTTTGATGGATTTTCTTTCCATTCTAATTGAGATTATTTAAATTTTGAGGTTAATTTTCCCATTCCAGGGAGATGCTACCTGAGCCATGTGAAATGGAGAGCACTCATCCTTTCCCCTAAGAAATGCCTGGAAAACACGACCAGGGAACAATCAGCTAATAAACTGCCAAGCCCTGCAATTCTTCTCTCTTGTGCCTAATCTCCGAATGAGGCTTAATTAGACCAGCAGCACACTCCTTGCAGAGCAAAGATTACTTATCAGCTTAATTTGATACTTTCAGAGACAGATGACATATGGTTTCCTCCTCTTCCCTCTGCCCCTTCCCGCACTTGAGTTTAAATAGGGATGAAGCGGTGCATAGGACTTCTGCTCTTCCTCACTGCTGGACTGGGTTTCATCTCACGTGGGAAAGAATTGGTACAATCAGACTCAAGGACCAGAGCTCACCAAGAGGAGCTTGCTTTTCTTCAGACCAGACCCATATGCCTTTTCCTTCCTAACAGATGTACTACCAGGAAAACAGATTGGCGAGTTGGAGCTTGTTCCTTAAAGGTGAACTGAAACACTTTGCTACCATGTGTAAAACACAAAGTCTGCTTCTTTGAACCACACACTCTTTGTAGAGTGCATATTCAATGCGGCTGCACCATGATCATCCTTGGAAACACGATGAGCTGTATGAGAAAGAGATTTATGGATACAATTTTTTCAGAGCCACGGCGGCTCAGAATTATTGAGTTTCCCCATTCAGAGCAACCTGAAAGGCCACCTTAAGTCTGATGCAATTTAAACCACTCCATAGATCACGCTGGACATCCTCTAATATGTATCACCACAGCCTTACTGAACCTAATAGATGTTATCCAGGGATGAGGACATACTATATATGTTATAAGCCTGCTCTCTTCCACTGTACCATGTCCCCAGCTGATGCAGATCAGTGTAACTTTGGTGCAGTTAATGGGTTTCACCAGTTTTCAATATTTGAGGATCTGGACAATCCCATTTATTATGGCAGCTCAGAAGTTTTAGTCTTTTGTTTTTAACAACACCTATGGGGTCTAATTATCTGCTCTGCCTGTCTGACTGCAAGCTTCCTGTGACCCAAGCTCCACTTACTCTGTGGAGTCATGTCTACATTCCCACCTCCCAGGATACAGCCCTGGCTGCAGGCTGCTCCCTGTCCCCAGGCATGAACTGAGAAACCCTCAGCAAATCAGCACCAAATCCTGAAAATCAGACTGTATGAGGGACTATGATACAACTTTGCCACTCAATAATGGCCACTACTGGAGACCTGAAGTTATCACAAATGTATGGTTATGGTATCCCAAGTAGATCTTATCATACTTTAGAGGGAGATACAAGGTTTTCCCTATTTTTCCTAGCACACTTTTGAACTAACACAGGTGATGCGTGCAAATACAGGTACCAAAACCAAACCCAATACGGACCCTAAATAGGGTGCCCCCTGTCCCTCCTTCCACAGCACTTTCCTTCTGCTCCTTCTGCTTCTGAGGGCTTAGGTATTAAATGTGATGATAACTTTGTAAAAATTTTTTACCCATCATTGCAAAAACATTTTTCAGTCTTTGACTGACATGAGATGCATTTGCCAGGATCAGCTTCAGGTACTTCTGGGCAATTCAGAGTTTCTCATAGCTGTCTAATAAATATTTTTTTGCAATACACCCATGATTGATTATCTTCTCAATTTGTGTATTTATGACTGTGACAGTTACACAGATTGCACAAGAAGATGCATTTTTTAATGATGTTTACAGTCATTTCAGCAATCACAGTTATATATAGCTACATATTTGAAAGTCCTAAGTAAACAGGTTGCAGTTCATATAAGAAGTAAAATGAAATAAAAATATAAACCAGAATCAAATAATCTGAAAACTTAGCCCTTAACAAATACTTGGCATGTTTTGTACATCTGATAGGTATGTATACATTTTAAAAACATTATGTGTTTGAGTATAAATATGTAAAACAAATATAAATATGTCTGTATCTATTGGATAGAAAAATATAAAATGTAACATGCAACAATATACCCCTGTCTATACACCCATGTGCAAGTACTGATATGCCTATCCATACATGTCCACACGTAACACTTTTTTTTTGAGGCCTTGCATCTGGAAGGTCTGTGTTATAATAATACTTGGGAGCTTAAAATAACATAGCTGCCATGCTAGTGCATGCCAGGGGAGCTGCTAGCACTGCAAGTCCTTGCAGAAAAGGGAGCTGCAAGAGGAGCAGGGAAACCCATGGATTTCGCTGAGGGGTGAGGGGCAAGAAAAAGTCTTAGTGCATGTTGCCACTCATCACATGATGCATGGTAGTGCTGAGGGGTGACATGCTGCAAGACCACAGCTCTAGATGTTGAGCAAACACTACATGCTCAAGCACAAACACAGTCAAAATTACCTCAGTTTGATAGTATGGCCTGTGCATGTGTTTGAAATGCAGATCCCAGGTGGGACAAGCAGCCTGTACACTGCTTCTTGCACCATAAGGCTCCCAAGGGAGCAAAGGGGGAGGGGGGGTTCAGGGTGCTGGGCAAGGGCAACCATGGGTATTTGGGTCCTGTTGAGGGGGCTGTGTGCTGGCAAAGAGGGGCTCGCTGTGGAGAACATGCCAACAGGGCTTACAAGATGAAGCAAGAAGGGAGATGGCTGGTGAACACCACTTTCTCTGTTTTGTTTCCAAACTGTGAGGCAGAAGGTGTTAGCTAAAGACAGAGCTTGATCTAGCACTGACTCTGGATCTGCAAACCATCCGGCTCTGGATCTGCATTCAGTCGCCAGGATCACATTCAGAAATCACTCAATTGGTGCCCACAAAGGTTGCAGTTCTTCACCTCTCAGCCACCTTGATGGAAGCACAAGCTCCACTGAAGCCTGCTGGAGTCCATTGTGGCTCCCTCTGAGGGATGGCAGCCCTCATGTCTCCTTCCTGCTGGCTTGCCTTGCCTCACACCCACACTCAACAGCATGGAGGAACTGCATGTAGCTCACTGCAGTGCCTCTGCCAAGCTCTTGCTGCCAGCTCCTGCTTTGACAACTGCTACCATGGCATGGCATGGCATAGCACAGTGCAGCACAGGACGGCATGGTATGGCATGGCGCTGGGCAATGAATGCTGTTCCTTTCAGAGCTTCCCGCCCCACTCCCTTCCCTCTTCCTCTGCCAATAGTTGCAGCCAGCACCTCCCTTCCTGAATCTAAACGAAAACTATTTTTGCAGCCCTACTTAGCTGGACGAGCTACAAATATTCCCAGGAATGTTGTTTTTCCTTGGCTATTCTCCAGTCATCTGAAGGGGTGTTCCAGCTGTTACCGCTCAGTGCCAAGGAACTCATGCAGGTAGTGGTGGAAACCATTCCCCTCACACCCCTTCACTAGCATGGCTTCAGGGCCTGATCTTCAACCACAAATACAGTCAGTGGTATCTTCCCAGGCACTCTCCTCCTCCACTAGGTTGGTTGCTCACACTGCATGGAAACCAAAGCCTCAAGCCCATGGTCTTTACTCGCATATGCACGACTGTGGTGTGTATCACTGCAGTATAAAGGACTCAAATGGGGCTCCAGGAGCAGCTGGATCCTGAAAGCCAGATTTACAGTCCCTGCTGCTTTCCAGTGCTCAGCAGCTCCTCCTGTGGCCTCGGTGGTGGCCAGGCCTGGTGGGAAAACAGCTGCTGATGGTGATCCTGATGCTGAAGTAGGAGTCAAACTGTCAAAAAGCCAGGCCCAGCTGAGAGCCATTGAATGGCATGACAATGTAACTCAAGGCTCACAAGTGGGATTGCATGATCAAG
The DNA here is from genome assembly GCF_001604755.1 of Lepidothrix coronata. Classification (NCBI taxonomy): domain Eukaryota; kingdom Metazoa; phylum Chordata; class Aves; order Passeriformes; family Pipridae; genus Lepidothrix; species Lepidothrix coronata. The sequence continues at coordinate 287,140 of NW_016690486.1, read as the reverse complement.
ACCCAATTCCTTTCACTTTATTCAAGCAAGAAGACCCATTAAAATGAAATGAACTGACTGTGCATGCACATGCATTTTCCTTTTTTGATCAACTACCTTTCTGCTGATACACCTAGTAAAGTGTTTGAAATCCCTATAAATGTTAGATGTCCATGATAAAAAACAGTGCCCTTACTTGGGCTGTGGCCATTTTCCATGTTTATTTAGTAATTTATTTCAGTTAAGTGCAACACACCAGTTGATGCACAACACCCATGTGCCGCAATACGGCTCTGGGTTGCCTTGGCAACGGGTGGAAAGGGTTTTGAAGAGCCAGAGAGGCCCATGTTAATGAAAACAAGCATTCAGGGCGCCTCTTCTCCAGGTGGGTGAGAAGAGGCTCCCTGCTGGGCTCCCTCGCCCAGCTTGCTTTCAAACAGTCTGATGCTTTAAACAAAAACTACAAAACACAACAACAACAAAAAAGCCCACCACCCAGCCCCCTCTGCTTTTTTTTTTTTCATGCTAAAACACAACTACTGATTAAAAGTTCTGAGACAGCTCTTTGAAGCCTTTCATTAATAGGTTTCCTTTATGAATCCAAATTAGGTGGTCAATGCATTTTCCTTCAAAAAAAAAAAAAAGAAAAGAAAGAGAATTATTATCGAAATGGTTGTTGGTTTTGTTGCTGCTGCTGCTGGCTTTTACATGTTTAATCTCCCACATGTGCATCTGTGCCAGATGGCATTGCCTGTAAGATGGGAGATAATCTTTCCACACCATCTTTACCAGGTTGACACTGGTCCCTGAGCTGTTGCAGGCTGTGGCTCTTGTTTGGACATGGTGGAAACCACTGGCTTTGCCATGTGCTCTGTGGGATAGGGCTGACCATGCCTGGACTCAGAACCAACAGTTCCCACTGAAAGTCTCAGGTGAGGGTAGGGAGAGGTGAGTTATTCACGGAGGTGCTGCAGAACTGAGGCTGTCATACTGAATGCATGGGAAGATCTCCCCATTTGAGGAAGCTGTCTTTCCTCTGGAAAGACTACTGGGCACTCATGTTCAGGAAATTGAACAGTTATGAATACCTGACACTGTTCAGATGTCACTTTTGGAAACATGCGGAAAAGAATAATAAATGACAATAGAAGCTGAGCAGGAGTATAGCCAAGACGTTCAGTGAGATTCACGTGTCCCACTTCCCTTATGGCTGTCCAGCAACTGCTAGCTATTCCCAAGGGCCAAACTGCTGACTAGCTCAACGAGGTGATGTCTACGGAATGCGCAAAGAGATAAGCGTGTAAATATAGGGATGACATGAAAGGGGAAACATCCAATGAAGTCCTGAACAGAGGCTGAAGGTTGCTTTAGGCTGGTGATGGTGGATAGGGGGGTGAAGGGCTGAATATCAAGGCCAGCAGAAGTGTGCTCTATGATAATCTTGGGTGACAGATTTATGTTCCTATTTCTGCTTCCATGCAAGCATTTCTTGTGCAGGGCAAAACATTCTTCTGTGGACAACGGTAACCAACACTTTGGAATCCACAGTTGGGCTCACAGTCCAAAGTCTGAATTTGTGGCACAAAATTACAGGAAAGAGAGAAGTGGAAGCTGGGAGAAGACCTCTAGTGAGGACAAGGAAGCAAGAGACACAGTGTCCAGCAAGCCATCAAGGAGGTACCCATGGAGGGTCATGCTCAGCTTCTCTGCCATGCAGCACTGTAACATGGCAGGCAAGTCCTTCAGCAGAAGGTCTTTTCGCCCTCAGAAGCAATGGTACATGATATTTGGATTGGTGAAATGTCACAAGCTTCAAAGAAAAGAAATTGGGATAACTGTCCATTTCAAAAAAATCTGAAACCAACCCAGCCCATGTGAGGTTGGGGGGAGAATCCCAAGAGCCGATGGCATAGCTTTCAGTGTTAAGCAAAATATATGAACATTTTTTTTGGTAGGATTCTTCACCATTTGTAGGTGACTCTATTTTGGTAGGATTGTTCACTACTCATAGGTGACTCAGTGCCAGAAACTGACTCATGTTGAAACAGCATTATAGTGAGACAAAGAAACTATGTAATGCACCACCAGGCTCTCGGTCTGATAATGCTCTCATGGAAGGAGTGTTCTACTCTGCCCTGAACTGCAGGGAAGCTTATCACCAAGAGCAGTGACGTACTGGTCAGTTCGTTAATCTAAGCAAAGGGGAGTGAAGCTGAAAATGTTTATAAGTGATTTCCCTCTGCTGAAGAAGGAGATAAGAATAACTATGACAAAGCTCCTAAAACATTTGTTGAATGCTTCATTCTAAAGTGAAGCATACCAAAAAAAGAAGACAGTAACTGAATGGGGGAGGGAGATCTAGGGAAAATCCTTGTAGATGCCTCCCCAGGAAAAGCAATATTGCAGCTAAAGTAGTTTTAGGTGCCTGAAGACTTTCTATCACCAAGCTGAAGCAGGACTCCTTCCTGGAGTGAGGATGCAAGAACCTGAGGATCCTAAAAACCTGAATTTAAATGCAATTCTGATTATAGTGGCAGTAATTTAGAGCCCATGTCTCTGAACTAGGACATTTCTGGAAATTTCTAAAATTTGCATCTGATCTGCCTCTGAAATAGGCCAAGAAACAAATTCGTCAAACCATGTGAGGTGCCTGCAAATAAGCAGGGAAAGTTGACTGAAGTGATAGCAAGGACATCTGCAGTGTGTCATACATTTCATTTTTCAGGTGCCACTATTACATCTCTGCAGACATCCCATGTCCTCAATGCAATTCCAGGAGCTGTGGTCTTGTATTTTGCCCCAGCATGAGGGTTTGCACTAGTCTAGCCAAGAAGAACCCTTCATCAGGCTGGAAAATGAGTCCACGAGCTGTTGCTGATCCTGTTGTTGAGAGGGTGTGGAGCAGGGCTGACCCATGTACTGCCCTGACAAATCTGTGTGAGACCCTGAATTTTTCCTGGCTTGGCTTATGCTCCAGAACTGCCCCAGATGAATAACCCCACTCTGTGCAGGCTTGCTCATAGCCAAGATCTGTGTTTACTTTTTTTGGGTATGGCAAAGACATCTAATTGCACCCACAGTGTGTTTCAGTGCAGAACTATTTAACGCTTATGTTACAGAGTCTAAAGTATGATTTGCTCCTTGTGGCTCCGAAAATCTGCAATGTAGCCCTGCCAATGAAAACACAGAGACTTGGCTATGCAAGGAAACAGCTCGCTCAGCAAAAATGGTAGCCTGTTGTTGTATTTGCAATGAAAAAGCAAAAGAACATCCACTACCCACAGAAATGCTATTCCATTTTGTTTGTGAAAGTGGCAATTTAGAATCAAAGGCAGATGAATTACATGGGCAACACGGGAAGAATTTGTTTTATGTGGGAGCTGCTATACATACATAACTTTGCTGTAAGATTTCTATATTGATTGCAGTAACCTGCACAGGTCACCTTGCTCTAACCAGTTATGGGGATAATCTGACAGTCTAGTAGCATACTCATTTTATCTGCAGTGCTCTGCACAAGTACTCATAAACCATCCACTACCATAAAGCAGCTGTTCTAACATCCCTAGTCATTGCTGTAGACTATGTCCCTAGATTGCCCTGGCATGTATAACAGAGAAAAAAAAGACATAAAACCTGAATATGCCTCATTTTTACTCACCATGGAAATTATTTGAAACTACTCCCTTTGCTGTTTTTTTTGTTTGGTTTTTTGTTTGTTTATTTGGGGTTTTTTTGTGGAAAGTATCATGGACTTACTTGCATACAGTTTTGCTCGTGAGAAAATCCCAAGTGTCTGCTTCATGATGTATGAATGGCAAGGTGTTTGCTATATGTCACCTGTAATGTGTTTCATCTAGGGAGCTTAACGTGGATGTTATTGTATATAAAATAAGACTGGACAATAATCTGATATTGAAGTAGGGAAGTTTGGTGGAAACATGCTGGGCCAGATACATCCCTGCATAGACACACATAAACTGGCAGTAATAGTCCTTGAACTGGAAGAGAAGTATCTTCTAACTTCAGGATGTTTAGAAAGGGTACAACATGTAGGTATGAGAACGTGCATGTAAAACCCTAGCACAGAGTTGTAACTGGCATTACAGTGAGTCCTTCTCATTGAGGACTCACTCTAGCAGTACCCTACACCTAGAGAGGGTCTTGGAGGTGGACTTCAGATGAATGGGAGGTCCACGGGTTCATATACTCCCCTTTACTACTATTTCTATGCACTTTCATATGACATGGGGAAGCTACAGCTACTGTAGCTACATGGTAATCCCTTTCACAGCATAGGCAGTGGGGTGGTAGAAACAGTGCTTATTTAGACCTCACAGAACTACTTTGCTTTAGGTGAATTCACACAAACTGTGCCTTGCTCCTTTTTCCCTTTGCAAGGTTGCCTCTGAAGGAGGGAGCAACCTTTGTACTCAGTAAGTCGAGGGTGGAAGCTGGGCAATGCACAAGTTGCCTGATAATGGGTGGATGGGATATGATTTTGTTCTTCCCAGGTCTTCCCTCTTCCTCTTAGCTGCCAGACTCTTGTAATCTTTTTAGCAGTGATGTCAGCATTGTCCAGCCCAAGGTTTAAAAAATCTCAAATGAGATATTTCCCCAAATGAAAACATGGGCAATAAATTAGATTATATTAAATAAATTGAAGATTCATTTCTCCTCAGTACTAAAGAAATGCCATGTCCAGGTTTGAGCACTGGGCTTCAAGAAGGATGTTAAAAAAATGGAGAGGACAGTCTTAATAATCAAGGGTCTTGAAAACATAACTTGTGAGGAAAAGCTGGAAAAAACATTGTGCTCCATTGCTATGACAGGTGGAACAAGAAGAAATCATTTTAAATTGCAGCAAGGACAGTTTAGTCTAGACATTAGAAAGCAGTTTGTAACAGCAGGGCTGCTGTAAGTGCTGGAATAGATTGTCTGGGCAAGGGGTGCAGCGTGAAAGATGCTTATGAGCAGCTCGGACAAACATGCATCAGGAATGACATGGGCATAGCTAATCCGGCCTTGAAGACACCAGACTGACTACAGTGAAGTTGACTATTCAACTGGGAAGGAGCCAAGTCATTTGTAATAAAAAGGCTGTGATTTTCAGCAAGAAGAGAGATTCCTAGTGGTTAGCCTGGGTTGCATATAACCTGTGCATATGTCTAGACTGACCTGGGCTCAGAGTCTTCCTGCGTCCTGCATGCAATTTCTGGGTCAGCAGAAAGGCAACCCTGTTCAAAGAACCCACCTCTTCCTATCCAGGAAGGGCACGGACGCTGGTGTTTTCCTGCCTGATATTTCTTTTGGCACATCATGGGTTTTTCTGCAAGCTAATTGCATACAGCAGTTTGTGCTATGATATGCAAGGCTCACTGTCTGTGGAAAGTATCTTCATGTAAACTAATAATGTGAAGCTTCAGTGTGAGCTGACACTCACTTTTAATTACTGTTGACCAATTTTCCCCCGTGCTGAAGCAGGTCTAACCTGCTCTGCAGCATATGAGTCAGCAAGAGGATAAGAGAACTCCTTGGGATGTCATTAGATGAATTGACCAACAAACTGGACTTCTGGCAACAACCCCAGGTAGCCTGAGATGGGATGGAGAGTCCTTCTCTTTCCTCCCAATCTTCTTGTCCCTGAGGTGTGGGGAGGAAGAGTCAAAATCATACCTATGCATGGCACCCGCTTCTGCACCCTTCTCTGACCCTCACATCCTTCAGAGCTGCCTTCCCATGTGAACTCTAGAGTGACCAGTGAATATAGAACATAAAATTTCTGGGATAGGGCAAGTATGAAAAATCCACAGGGATAAACTCTGCAAAATTCATTTTGATTGTTACCCCGTGAAGTCCCTCTCAAGCACCAGGTGAACACTGAGCGAGGTGACAGATGAGAAGAGCTGAGTGACCCATGGCATCCTGCACCCGCTTCTGAGTCTGGTCACACCGTCTTTGTTTAAATTTTCTCCTCACCACCCTGCAGTGTGTGTCTAAACTTAGCTCTCAGCCACAGCAGATTTCAGGTAGGCCACCAGCAGCATTTAATTCAAAAGAAAGACTGTTTCCTGTACAGACTGGTGCTCAAAATATCGTCAGAGGAAGATGAAATAATTTACTCATTAATTCCTGGTCACCATATTATAAGAAAAATAGTATGACACCAGAAAGATTCAAGAAATAATTGGGAACAGTAATTTGAAAACTAAGACATGAAGCTTGTGAGGGTAAAAAGAACTTGTTATATATTAAAAATATTTAATTAAAAAAAATTTAAAAAAAGAGAGAGAAATGGGCTTTCTTAAAAGAATACTAAGCCAATTTCAGCTGTGATTCATACTTTCTTCCATTGCAGATAAGTACAAATGGAAATAAAGTTAAAAAAAAAAAATGAGGACAGTGTCAAGAAGCACTTCCTTACATGAGCAGTAATTGGAGAGCAAGGTGACCTGTGAAACAGTGGCATGAGAGAAAAACATAAGTGTAATTAAAAAACCACTTAGATGCACTGAGAGGAGAAAGGATGAATGAACTTTGGCACAAAATGCCTTTCCCAACCCCTCACCCAGCCCACCAGAAATGTACTTGGATTCATACAGTCACATTGTTTTGAACTACTCTAAGTCCTACCACAACACCCAGCAAAATATGAATGACTTTGCTGTGGCTTCCAATTGCACTGACTATGTTAACATTGATGTAGTGGAACTGAGGTCAGTCATTTTTCATCATGGATGAGAAATGGGTGGTTTTCCAAAATGCAGTCCTGTGCAGTGTGGGGGCAGAGGACATCTCAAGCCCTATCTTGCTGGAGAGAGGTCTATGTCAGCCCTGTCCTTCATCTTGCCACTGGTGGGGTGGAGAGGACAGGGGAGAAAAGATGAAGCCACACCACTCCTTACTGATGAATCACTGGTGATGAGAAAGCTGTTGGTTTCAGGGCAGATTAATAGCATGTTTGTGCTCCTCCTGATTCATGCAAACAGTGAAATAAACTCTTCCCCCACACAAAGGGGCCTAGCCTACAGCAGCACACTGCATCCTCTGCCTGGGGGCCTGGGGGGAAGTGGGAGGTTGTCTCTCCTGCCCCTGCAGGTTTGCCCATGCAAGTGTGCCCACACTTGGTGCACACTTGGGCTTTTGGAAAACACATCCTGGCTCCCAGATGATTTCTCTGCACTGTCACCCCGAATACTGCTCCTCACCCCATTTTGTCACCTTTGCTCCCACTGAAGCTTTTACGACATGTTGTGCTTTTACTGTACACAGCTGCTTTCCTGCAAGCTCTTCACATTGTGAGGATTAAATTGCACCAGCATGGAAACCAAGGGAACATTTATCACTGACAAAAGGCAGCAAGAATTTTTCTAAATCAGAGATTTTCTTACAGTATAACTTTTGTTACTGGAGCAGATCTATAATAATATCACTACTGTTTCAGTATTTTTGTAACAGTGCTGCTGGGAAGAGCAGCTCTTTTAATACAAATGCTGTCATTTAGAATTGCTGCTATGGTAGAAATCTTAAATTAAGCACTGTCCTTTATACAAAATACAACACCACCTGCTTGAACACAGAGCTGATAAAACACTATATTTTTTTCCATGTGTCACATCAAATTATCCAGCAATATAAAAGAAATGGAAGTACACAAAAGTCAGGGCTTTTTTTCTGAAATGTCTTCACCCGTATCTTCTCCTTCCAAGCACAATGTGCTGGGTGGGGGGCAGAGATAGATTGAAAGACTCTTTAGAGAAAATTCCTTCAAAATGACCATTTTTTTATGTCAAAACTACATGCAGAACCACAGTTCTGGTGTTCTTTCAGTTCAGATCCATAACATGTCCCCATCTGCACAAAATGTCTGTGTATTCACAAGTCTGATAAAAGGACTTCTAGTATAGCTGTACAACAAAATTCTTCTACATAAGCCAAAAGTTCATTTGCAGTATGGCTTATAGCAGTTTCTCTAATGAATAAATTACTGGTTGATATAGCTAAATCAATCTGCTGTGTATTTTTATTTGTGGTTTTTTTGCTGTTGTTGTTTTTCTGCGTGGTAGAGAAGTGATGTTGTTTCAGCATTAGACAAGGAATTGGAAAATATTTCATCAGCTTGCCAGGCTGGCCAGGGGGTCCTGTTCCCAGGATGAAAGCCCTTGGAAAGGAAGCACACTCCTGCCAAGCCCACACCTGCCTTTCTTTTCCACTGAAACCAGGATGGTTAAGGCAAGCCCAAAACTCAGGCAGATATGCAGCAAGGATATGGCTTGGCTGTGCACTCAGATGCCAGAGAGGAGCCCCAGGTATGCTGGAGAGGCTGAAGTACAAACAAAGCCCATATCTAATACCCTCACATCTACCATGAGTAACCTCATGGCCAGGCATTCCACATCCTGCTGTCAGAGGTCATCCTCTTCACTGCAGGTCAGGAGAGTTCAGGCTGGGAAAAACACAAACCACAATCCCAATTCTTGTGCCTGAATGTCTTTGAACTATTTTTGAGGTCCTCTTGCCACCTACGGATTATTTCAGCAGAGGAAATATGCTTCTGACACATTCCCAAGCATTACACCATTACCTAGTATATATTTTTCTGCATGTCAGATAATTGGCATAGTGTACTGGTGACAGTCATTTCTTCCATGGGGCAGTGTGCATTGAGACTCCTGTGATGGGGAATATAAAGCTTGACTTAGATCCATAGAATTTTGGAAGAGGTGCTGACAATACACTCATTAATTTACAATTACGTTCCTTCAGAGAGTCTCCTGGCACTTTCTAAATACTGTTTAGACCACTTACCTCTTTTATGAGACAAGTATTATGACTATGCAAGTCAAAAAACAAGGACAGGGAGGTTTAAGTAACTTGTCCAAAGCCCTACAGGAAGGCACTGCCAGAGGTTACCATAGAACTAAGTCCTGTGCTAGAATCATCTGTTCACAACGGCTTGAATTTTCAGGATTTATTTATGTTTGATAGAATTGTATTATTTTTGCTCCTTAGTTCCTGTGAGATGTATGAGAGGTTGACATTAAGAGGTGACAAAATGGAGTTGCCATTACAAATCAAACCCCAGTCCAGAAAAGTCTTTCAAAATTCCAAGTTTGCCCTTGCTGGAGCCACCGAGGTTTTCCAGAAGACATAAAGTACACACATGTATCCCTGCAGGATCCAGTCACAGTCTTTGTTTGAAGGTGTGCCCTTGTAATGCCCCAGCTACTGGATGTGCAACAATGACAGGGACCTCCAAAAACTGCCAAGACTCTGGTCAGTTATCTCAAATATGGCATTAGGAATATGTCCATTACGGTAACTTCCCAGAGATCTGGTACCCACCAGGGGTCTAGTCCCCATCATGTTAGTTAGGTCTTGCCCCATCCCACCCTCATTGCTCTGTGAGCTCGTTTTCTATTGCAGTTCTGCTGTTTCATCTGGTAGATGAACCCTTCCTCTATGGCTTTTGGAGAAAAAGAAACAACTCCCGTTGTCCTCCAGCATGGAAAGAGGCTGACAAAAATCAGCACCTTTAGGTATTCAATGCTGTCTAGCAGTGGTTTATAGAAATAAAGTTTGTGAGAGAGAAACATGCAGAGGCTTTTAAAGCTAAATCACATTGCTTGAGGATTGTACCTATCCTATGGCACATGATATCAAGCAGGTCTTGATGAAATGATAATTGCCCAAGTAAGGTCTTTTAGCCAGGCTCTATCCATTAGGGCCTGGAGAGACAACCCTGGTTAGCTTTTATTTTTATGTAGCACAACAAGGTTAAACAATAGTTTGTTGGGTTTTTTGTCACTGATACCTTAAGCTGGGTTTGCACTGATAACAATTTCTACATTTTCAAATTAAATAAGATCTGTTAAAACTGCTTGGTTAGTAACATAAGGATTCTGTTTGCAAGGATCACTTGTGGTCAGACTATTCGTAGAATATTGGTCCGTACTCCCATGAGTAATATACTCAAGTGAGTAACTGCATTGGATCAGCAAGGTTAGTGTCCTCAGCAAGAAAAAAAAGATTAAGCAAGACTACCCTGTGTAAACGAATTATATCTTGAATGCCAAAGATCTAAGAAAACTTGTCATAACTCTGTAAATTTTCTGTGAATTTTGGTTTTCTTTAAAAAGTCAAAACATTAGCTATTAGACTTAAAAAGTTTTATTTGCTTGGACTGTGAATTAAAGCATTTTCTCATGAGAAATAATTAATTGTTAATTGTTCTCTCTCCTTTTTTGTAGCCTTATCTCATGGAATAAGTTGTCATTACAAGAGATCAAAAAGCTCATTTTTCTCAGGGAAGCTTAGATTCTAGGACATATTGAAAACCTGATTGTAAACTGGATATTTGGCAATAATAAGAAGGCAGGGCCTCTTTTGTTTGAAAGACAATCTAGCAGCAATATCACTCTAATACCTCAGATAAAACCATTTGTCTGCTTTACAGGTACCTAGCAGATGAGAGGTCAGCTTTGGCTGATTCAAGCCATATAGGTATTTCTATTCTTTTATTAGCGGTACTTTCTCGTAAACAGAATTTCATCAGACTAAAACAGCTCTCTGCTTTTGTGTGACTGCTCTGTTTTCCTCTAAGCAAATTCTTCACATGCCCAGAAGGAATCTTGTTTCCAACATCTGGGAGTACTTTAGAGGCTTTCATTATTTATATGCCAAGATAATATCTTTTGCCCATGAATGTGCTACTGTTCCCATTGATTAGATGTTTGCTGATTACTGCCAACTGCAGTGGCAGGGGTAGCATGGAAGCTATTCCCTGGCCCTCGCTTTACATCACAAACTATGGGTCTCCAAACACTCATCTGACCTTCAGGAATTCATTAAATTTTGGCTGCTACTGACTCAGGAAGGCTATAAAGTGAGGAGTTAAGGGGAAAAAAACCCCCAAAACCTAGCATTTAAAATTAAGATTAAAGACACACCAAAAGGAAACAGCAGGAAATATAGTGATTAAAATGAAGGGAAAAAAAAGAAAAAAGAAACGAGGTTGTAGTATGAGAAAGAACAATTTTTTCATCATATCTTTGATAAATAGAAGTTGTCTAGCCTTTCCCAGGGCAAGCTAGGAGTGAGGGGAGCTCTTGTGAAGGCAACATGAGTGTATCTCCTTGGGGTCCTCAGCAGTCCCACCAGCCTCTTGTCCATCCTCACAGGCTCTGCCCAGACCTGGCCCTTGACTCAAAAGTGCTTGTCTCAGCAGAGGCAGAGGGGAAACAGGGAGAGGAAAATGTTGATAGAGCCAAAAACTGCCACTCAAAGAGCAGCTTTGAAAGCATAGCAGGAAGTTTTGCAGTAGAATGAATGCATGTATTCAAAACCAGGAAGAAAGCATGGCTTCCCTATCATTTCCTCATCGTTTTGTTAGGAAACATTTCTCAAGCACTGTGCTGCAGCAAACCACCTGCAATTATGCTAAGAAAATGAATTAAAATATCATATAATGCTAAGGCATTTCCGAGCATGCAGGAATTAGCAGTTTTTTTATGAAATTACTGAGCTCCTGAGGGGACTAGCTTGCATCTCGTCATGGACCAGTGGTTGGTGCTGGTAGCATGCTGCTGTATCTGCAAGGTTAGTGGCCACAATAGCCCTGCTACCATGAGGAGGTCCATGAGGATAGATCTGGATCTTCACAGTCCAAGTCAGGTAACTGGGTAGACATCACTGTAAAATTGTTGCCCATGTGTCCAGAATGTCTGGTTAAATATTCTTATTTAACCCTGTAGCAATAAATGCCTATTTATTTTTTCTTCAGCAGCCCGAAGTGATACATGCACACTGTATTTGCACACTGCCCAAGTTTTCTCAGGTTAGTTTCCTATTTGAGTTTTTCTAGTAAGACTTACAATGCTTGACTCAATCTTTGGTGCATCTTGCATCTTTAGAAGCATTATTGACAATTCATAAGTATTTCCAAGGTTGATACTTTGACACAGATACTGTATGCTTTCTTCTGAAGCTATTTATAGGAGTACTCAATGTTTTTGTTTGCTTGTTTTCACTATTGCTGACAAAGACCTGATCCTAAACCATTCAGTGTACTTTCCTCTCTCTATGTAATTGTCACTATGATCTAACCAACAACCTGATTTGCTTGATTTTAAAGTTTCTATACATTTGAGACTACAGTGTATTAGATATTTTTCATCTTATACAGATGCCGAGACATGGAAAAACAGACACCAGCTCCTCAGCTGGTATAACATCTGTTATGGTCACTGGAGTCATGCTAATTTACAGCAGTTGTGGATTTAGCTTGCTTCCAGAGCACGCATTGATTTTACCATAACTCTTTCTTTCTTGTTTTTCAGCCATTTATATGTAAGTGCATTTGACATTTTGGGAGGCTACACGGCATTGCTGTGTCAGTCTTGATGCAGTGTTAATGATGTTTTTGGGCAATGAATAATAATCATGGGGTAGCTTGGAAATTAAACTCCTGATTTCATTCTTATAGTCTACTGGATTAGCAATTAAATTTCAGGTCATTTATATACCTAAAGGGGTCTGGGAGTAGAGGATTTTGACTTAAAACATTAATAAACAGTGTTGAGGAAAATAACTGGTCAATAATGGGGCAACTGCAATGGCTTTGGTGCTGGAGAGAGTCTAAGGAACTCCCTGCTTATCAGCACCACTGTGGTGACAATGTGACTGCTGATGGTTTTTTTGTTTAAAATTTAAGTAAGTCACCTCTTTTTTGCCAGAAGGTATGTTGTAATCCAAACTACCTCACCAATCTCCTCCTCTTCATAGCTGCTGACACACGCAGGCTGAGCTTCTCACTCGTGTCTGCACTCCTCCATTGCTCTTGCAGCGAGGTGCGGGGTGGGCAGGGCATTTCCAGGGGACATTACTGTTCTTGGGTGACCATTCACTTGCTTTCCAGCATTACGATACTGACTGACATAAAATTGTCACTCAAAATCCTTGTAATGAAATGATGAAGGTTCCATATAAGAGAAATTCTCAGCAGTGACTATAAAACACCATTTAAGCAGACTTAGAGTTCTCTTGCCAGATTCATATGAAATAGGAGTTGGGGTTGTTTCATGGGCTTTGAATTCAGGCCAATTTGCTGCACGCTAAGGTCTGATGGGCTCTCAGGAGCTCTGCAAAGGGCTGTCCCTGGCTGCCCTGCCACAGCCCTGCTGAGTCCCACTAGTAGGGAAGCCTCTCGCCCCTGTAAGGAATGCAAATGGAGTCTCACTTCTCTTTGGTGAGTGTGTGAGGAGTGACTTATGGGTGGGTGTTTGAACTCAAAGGTCTGCCTATTTGGTATCTGTACACCAAGCTTTGTCCGCAGTTGATAAGAACTGAGGGTTGGCTTCAAATCCAGCTTCAGTAAAAGTGACTGCAGATATCATCTAAAGAGTTTAGACATAAAAGCTGCTAAGGCCATGAGAGATACTGTTATTAAAGGGAGGTTTTGGCATGTATCTAAAAGAGAACATATTCCTGACTATTTGTTCTTTTCCTCATTTCATACTAGCCAAAAAACAATTTTGAACATGAGCACAAGAACCAATGTATTACTGTTTGAGTTATTTCAGATCTCCCTTTTTAACATTACTAATTGACCCACTGATGGATGCTTTCTCTCCTTACTTTATCACTGCAATGTTGTTCTAGCTAATTCCCTGCTGAAGCAGCAGAGCTACCCATTAAGCAAGCGCTACAAGCTGATAAGGAACAGCAATAAGATTTATGCATTGCATCAGGGAACAGGGACAAATATTGGCACCAAGGTGACTTATTTGACTGTGAAGTCTACAGTAAAAAGGTCTCAGCAGGGATCACCAGACATCAGTTCAGTGTTTTGCCGTAAGCAGGGAGCCAAACATTTATTTTCTACTTGGAGTGATACCGTGTTCAGTGCAGAGGACACAAAAGGAGGCGACAGACCAGAGGCAGCCAGCAATACTGTGCATCTGCAGTTCAGAATGGTAGATACAGGGCAAGGAGGGAAAGACAGTAATCAAGACTTCTATGTAAGTAATCAAGACTTCTACGTAAGTTTTGGTCTTTAGGTGCTTCCAGAAGGAGCCTTTCTTGTGTATGGAAACACTATCCTTTGTTGACTGCAAATGATCACATGCACTTACATAGGACTAGGGAGGTGGTTAAGAAAGAAATCAAAGTGGGCAATAAAAGTCTATTTTTTTTCCTCTCATGTGACATAGTGAATGATGATTCACAAATTATTATTTGGACACTGACAGTTTTCTTTCCTTTACTTAACAGACATCTTGGCCATCAGTTTCTCAGAGTCACAGCCCCATTCTAGCCAGTATTCCTCACAGATCTTTATGGGGAACATAACGTAAGAATAGCTGTTCAGGACCAGACCTGAGGTGTGTCTGCCCCAGCATCCTGTCTGTGACAGTAACCTCTAACAAGCACCTAAAGAATGCAATAAAAAATGGGCATATATAAAGGATCTTCTCCCACAAAAAGCTCCAGCTTCTGGAAGTCTGTCATTTAGTGAGTCCCCCTGAGTCACCATATCCACATCATTGTGGTCCTTGGTAACCATTTCTTCCATGATTTTTTTTTAATGGCTTATGGAGACAGTTTTGCTTTTGGCTTCCTCAGCATCCTGAGTTCCTTAACTTAATAGTGTGCTCTGTGAAAGACCACATCCTGATTTGAAGGAATATGTGAGATTAGGTTCATTTGGGATATGGTAATTGGAACACTACAGATCTTCTAGGTTTACAGTGCTGCAGAGTATTAGATAGAAATACAGATGACAGATTCCTGCAGTTGTCTAAATAACCATGTTCATGTGTTGTTCTTCATATGGTACTGTGAGATACAGAGATCCACAAGCAGCTTTAAACAGAGGTAAGCAACTAGCACTCCAGTAGCCACCTGTCATACATCACCTCAAAGGTGAACATGAAAGATGGGAGTGAGACAAAGTGTGTCTTAATCCTACCTTTGCATTCAGAAGTATCTCACCTTATGTCATCTTGCTTAAAACAATGTTTAGTAGGTCCTAGAGAAGCCCTTGTCGGATTTTCAGATTTCTGAATTAGGCATGAGCAGCAATCAGGTATCTATTCTGTTTCCATGCTTTTAAAAGCCCTGTGTGGCATCCATCTCAGTTTTTAGGCACAGATTATCTGAAAGCCAAGCCCTTATTCTGGACTGCTTTTATATAGTTTGTAATGCTTCATTTTTCTGTAGGATTCATTTGATGAGCAGCTCAAGCTGAAGTTCACAGCAGCTGGACAGATGTGAGCTGCCAAAGGAATATGTGAACTGATCCTTGACGTCGGGCTAAGGAGGATGGGTCAGGGCCAGAGTAGGACTTGTCCATGGGGTGCAGCAAGGGGGATGGTCCCTGGGTGCACACACAAGGACACAGGTTTTCCAGAGCTCAGCCTTTGAATGAGGGAAAGGCAGAAAGAAGGATCATATTGGGTAGGCATCGTAGCAGTGAGCAAAGTTTCTGAACAGTGGAAGCTTCAAGCTTGACAACAGAAGGGCGTGACTTTTAAATGCTGGCTCTACCATGACAGACCAAACCCTCTCCAGCACTGCCCTACCTCCAGGGGCGTTCATGGCTCTGAGCTACCAGTGGGCACTGCATCTGAGGGCAGATACCAAAAAAGGTAAAACAGAAATGCTAACACTTTCAAGAGGCTGAAATTTTTCCTTAAGCTCTTTTGGTGTCAGCATTCTCACCTATAAAGGAGAGATAACCCAACTCAGCAACGTGCAATATCATTGTTGAAACACAGACAGTTAATGCTTGGAAAGTTCATGAGCTGTTGAAAGCACCATATAAATGCTAAATAGTATTATTGAATTACAGTGTGATTGAAACAAATTGATTTGTTAGGAAAATTTCAGTGAATCATATTCATAACAAATTCCATTTAATTTACAACAGTGAGTCATTAACTGGCTCTTCTGCTGATTTATTTATATGTCCTGCTGAAAAGATAACTGATTTTAAGAATCAGATCTTAAGATAACTGCTCCTTAGAACTGCGGGATCAAGCATTTTGTAAAAAGTGTGGTAGTGTCAGTCCCTGTTTAGCTATCCCCTTTTCCATCATATTTAATCCTGACAAAAGTTGCATGCAAAGCACCTGCAACAAAATGTGCCCTTTTTTGAGTGTTCTGAGTTTGCCCAAAAGTGCTTCTCTTAAAGACCAGTGCTTCGATAAACTTGGTCCAAATTAAATGTGTCATTTTCTGATTCTCTGCAGGCTTCACTATGTAGGATGATTACGAGCTATGAAATACTGAATGCTGGAAACCCAAATTACCCCTGGATTGAAACCACTCTTAAATGCCAGCACTCACTTCAGGGGAACAGTTCAAACCACAGGATGGAGTAGCTCAAGATGGCAACATGTCTTTGGTCCTGTTCTGTCTCATTTTCCCTCTCTGCAAGGGAGAGGCAGAGCTATATCTCCATCAGTATAGAAATTATAATTTGGATGTTTGGATGTCAGCATCCAGTTTCTCAGTTAGTCATACCAGCTTGCATCAAATACTCATTATTAACAGCCCACCTTATTATTAATGACCCACTATGAAGCAAATCCTTGCCAAGGGGCAAGGGATTTGCATTTAACCACTGCAGGAAATTTCAGAGATGGAGCTTTTTTTGGTGGTAACAGGAGATTTATACTGGTTTTTGCTATGGATGCTGCAGTGAAAGAGGGATGCAGAAAAGGAGTGAACCATGGTTAGATGGAGGGATGGGAGAGAGGAGTGCATGCATGAGGTGCCTGGGTGCCCTCACAAAGAGGAGACAGGGGCAGAGGGGACAAAAGGATGAAGTTGTGTTGTGAAGAGCACAGCAAAGCAGTTACATGTTTGAACCGGATCCAGGGAAGAAGCATCTCACATCTTCACAGGGAATTTGCCTATTTCTAATTTAAAGCAGTAAATCAAGGCTCAGCAAATGGAAAAAGGCAAAATGAGCCAGGGAGAGAAAATGTATTCAGAGGGTTTTCAAGAGACAATTAAAGCAAAGAGGAAATTTTCAGGTAAAACTAAACACAGAAGGATGATATTCTTCTCCTACACTAAAGATGAAGGAACTCCTGCCCAAAGGCTGTCCTCTCCCCCTACCTCCCGGGGCCTGCAGAGTTCCTGAGGGTTCCTCCACCAGAGTCCCCAGAGATGGAGTAGCTGGTCGAGTGCCAGTGAGATGGGGAAGGGTCACTGTAGGACGACACTGGGTAGGATGTAAGATTAGGACCACATGTACTGTAATAGACAATAGCAGATTCTCAGTGGTTGGTGTTGTTTTCACTTAGGCCTGTGGTACTATCTGGCAAAGATATGTTGCCCACGATTAACCCAAGTGTTTCTAAAAATAAAGTAAGGGGAAGGCAAGTACTTGCACTTCATAAGAACTTTATAATTTTTTTCAAGCCTAAAAAAAAACCAGTGATACTTCTGAAATAACAGGAATGAGACAGTTAAAGTATTGCACAAAAGCTGCCTTTAAAACTTCCTTTTTACTTTCTGATCATCATTTTTGATCTTCTTCAATCAAATGGAGCATCACTTAGAAACTGATGAAAAGAGAACCTTCATCTGGTTATTAACTCCTTGATGAAAGACCTGTAAAAAGTGCATTGTTCATTTGCACTTTGGAAAATATTGAAAATTAACTAAATTCTTTATGAGATACATGGCTTCTTGCAAGTTATAATTGGGCACGTGCATTGGAAAGGCAGACTAGTTATGACTGCAAAAATGGGAACAGTGTTGTGCTGTTGCCAGTAAAATAAAGGAGTTACTAGACTCCTCATTCCCTTCTTCACCGCTTGCATAATCTCCCCCTTTAATTGACACTGATCTGAGAGGTAGGAGAGGCAACTTGAGCCAAAGTAGGCTAGCTAAAAATTGTCTGTCCTAATAGATATCAGATGAACCTTTTTTTTCAAGGTACCAAATCAATGTTTTCTAGAGTTACAACAAAACTTTACACAAAGGAAAGGTCATCTTTGACCAGAAAAAAGTAGCTTTTCTTTGGAGTAGCACACACCCTGAAAGAGTGACCTGGCAATGCTGCTCCAACACTATCCAGGTGCTGATTTCTGTTTCCATCCTCACAGTAGGGTTATGTTCCTATGGTAGTTCATTCTATAGCTAGGAAATGACTCAGTGCATGTTGCTGGGCATCTCCTATCTAAATTGTATTTTGGCCTCTGTTCCCTCTTCCGAGAGAACAAGGGAGAAGGTCCAGAACCTCCACGAAGGAGGACACAGATACAGGTGGAAAGGAGTACCAGATGTGGCAGGGTGATGGCAGTTGCTCTCCACCACTGCACTGTTGATGGAAGCCCCCCTCAGCTCCACCACAGAAGAGTCACAGGGAGTATGATGGTGCTGTAGTGGGCACATGGACCACTGGGTTATACTGGCATTCCAGAGGATACTCCTCTGCCCTCTCTGAGCACTACCACCTTGTCCTGGCAGTCCTTTCTTTCTGCCCTTCCTCTGGCCAGCTGGCATTTTGGGGCAGCTGGAGATGTAGAAATGAGTCCCTTTGCAGAGGACTGCACATCTCATCCCATCCCGCTGTTGCTATCTAAAGGCTTGCTTTTTTGGAAAGATAACCCACAGGAGATGATCCATGAAGGAAAGAAGGCGGATGGATGTCTGTTCTTTGCCAAAGTCTCAAAGTCAGAGCTGGGTAAATGTTTGTCTTCATTTTATTCCAGGATAACAAAAGAATCAAAGCTGGGGCAGAAACATTTGTGCCATTGTGTCACATGTCAAGAGTGTTTCAGTTCCTCCCTTTTCAAAAAAAAAGGAGGAGAATCAGAACAAACAGTCTTGCCTCAATATTAATAAAAAGAGATATTTAATTTCTTTTTTGTTTCAAGCTCATGCTTAGGCTAGAAGGCTACTTAAAATATGTGTAGCCTGCTGTTGCTACAATGAAAATGTTTTATTTTTAGTTGACCCAAATTTTGACCCAAATCACTTTTTTTTTCTTTTTTTCTTACATGAGAAAACAAAACAGAACTGAAAATTCTTTTCGGGTATTTCAGAAAAAAACCCTTTTTTCCATCCTTTTATTGGACCAATGTACCATTAAATAAACAAATAAAAATAAGCAAACTTACAATCACCAATGATAGCCCCAACAGGGAATGAATACCAGGCCTTTATTTAGGGTGGTGTCAACTTTTATTTCAGCAAGGCTTTGACGTTCTATGGATCTTGGAGATTTTATTATATCCAATTGGGTTGGAAATTCTGGATCCCTTTCCCCACCCACAGCGTGGGGGAGCCCAGTTCTAGTTCCATCTCC
>NW_016690486.1:244056-267502 GCF_001604755.1 Lepidothrix coronata | reverse complement strand
ACCTTTCCCAGGACATTCCTGCATGGGAGATAACCTGTCCTGGGGGGTGCTGGGAAGAAGAAACACGTGTTTGCAAAGAGACCACAAAAGGCCATTTTAAGACATGTTTAAACAAGTTTCTCATCAGATTTAGTGCTACAGGAAATGAAGATGCACCATTTAAGTAGCTGCATTTGTGAAGGACTGCACTTTCATACCTATGTGTTTGAATTGCCCTTGCTGTGCAAAATGGGCAGAAATTGTAGCACAGAAAGTTCCACCTGAATTGCTCTAGGATGACCCTGCTTGAGCAGGGAAGTTGGATCAGATGACCAACTGCTATGGATGCTGCAGTTCTCCCCTCCAACTTTACCCAATCTGTAATTCTGTGATTCTGTGCCCAGGTTGGAAAGTAGGGTGGTTTTCCAAATGGCTGTATGAATTTTCTGGCTTCAAGAAAATTTCAGTAATATCTTCGGGATGAAAGCCTCTGCAGTGATGCTGGGATGGCAAACATCTGTGCTCTGAAGAAATTCCACCTGGCCTAGACACGCATTCAGCCCGACTGAACTGCGTCTTTAAGGAGAGCAAAAGAGTTAAAAATAGTTCCTTGAGAAATGAAAGGCTTGTAAATGCTCTAAATGCTTTTTTAATAAAAGGAAATTGCTGCAGGAAGTGATTCCTTATATTCCAGGGTCTGCCAATTGTTTCCAATCAGTGCAGCTTGGGGTAGCTATTATCTCACTAAGTTGTATTAATGTGTTTGTTGTTGCTGCTTTTCCTTTTAAAATAATCTACAGGATAACTTTAGTTCTGCTATTTAAGTTGTGGTTTGTTTGCCATAGAAGCTGTTCTGTGGGGCTCCTTTCCTAACTCTAATGCCTCACACTAACTCGCAGTTGTCTCCTCGCTTCTTATTCCTCTCTGGACAGTTGGCTGATTAGCAGGATTTAGTGCTCTGAAATGCTTCTCCCTTCCCATTTTCCCGATCATTCTTCCTTCCTTGAACTAAAAGACCCTTAGTACAGCTGGTCCTTCACCCTGAGGATCTCAGCCCTTTCATGCAAGTCTGCATCTGCATGGACCTGTGTGCCAAGACCCAAATGCTGGGAGCAGTTCATCACGTGGCCAACAGAAAAAGAAACAGGACATGTCTGATCAGGATGTTCCAGTCGGCAGCTTAGTGGCTACATACAATCAAGGTGTGATTTGGAATAGGTCATGACCCTGTGGACTGCTGCAAATGGGGAAAAAATTTGGAACCTGGGCTCTGCTGACATTCTGCAATCTCACAAAATGCTCAACCTCAGCAAAAAAAATGGCTTATGGTGATTTTTTAGCTGGCAAAAACTTAATGCTAGTAGCTGGTGACTAGATGGAAATGAGGGAAACTCAGAAAGCTTGTAATGGTAATAACTTGATTCAGAACCTTGAGAAAATCAAAGCATGTCACTTCCAGTGTTGATGACAAACTTCTTCCCTCCTCTTAGGGGTTGGTATGGGGTTACAGTCCAGACTTGTCCTTCCGATTCTACTGGAAGCTGGTTCTGAGAACCAGGATGGACAGCCCCCAGTCCACAGTCAGTGCAAAGCAGACAGCATTTCCAACTCTTCCAACAGCTTTAAAAATCAACCCTTTTTAATAGCATCTACTACTAAAAACTGTCTCCTGCTTTCCTTGAAACTACAGATTTCTGTCCCTTGGTGATTGAAGTCAAACGGACCTTTCACAAGAACACACGTTTCCCCCCTGTACTCATCACTGATGAGGTCACACCTTGAGTATTGCATCCAGTTCTGGACCTCTCACTTCAAGAAAGACATTGAGGTGCTGGAGTGTGTCCAGAGAAGGGCAACAGAGCTTGTGAAGAGTCTAGAGGATAAGACTGAGGAAGCTGGGATTGTTTAGCCCAGAGAAAAAGAGGCTCAGGAGTGACCTTATTGCTCTCTAGCACTACCTGAAAGGAGAGTGTAGCCAGGTGGAGGCCAGACTATTCTCCCAGGTAACCAGCAACAGGACAAGAGAACATAGCCTCAAGCTATGCTGAGGGAGGTTCAGGTTGGACATTAGGGAGAATTTCTTCATGGAAAGGGTTAAGCATTGGAAGAGACTGCCCAGGGAGATGATGGAGTCACCATTCCTGGATGTGTTCAAGAAATGCCTAGAAATGCTTA
The DNA here is from genome assembly GCF_001604755.1 of Lepidothrix coronata. Taxonomy (NCBI): domain Eukaryota; kingdom Metazoa; phylum Chordata; class Aves; order Passeriformes; family Pipridae; genus Lepidothrix; species Lepidothrix coronata. The sequence goes on along the minus strand of NW_016690486.1, from coordinate 265,348 downwards.
GTGCCACGGTCTAGTTGAGATAGTAATAATCAGTCAAAGGTTGAACTCAATGATCTTAGAGGTCTTTTCCAACCTAATTGATTCTGTAATTCTGTGAATGAAGGTGGTGGACTGTCCTTTTGGTTTGTTGCCAGGTACTGTCAGGTAGTCCCAGTGCACAACAACAAGTGTGCAACCCCCTGCATGGGAACCCCACAGAAGAACAGGGTACATTTGTAAGTACCACACACCAGAATCATCTCCACAGTCTTACAGAGAGGTAAATATGAAACAGCCTATCAAAAATGGGATACAGACAACAAACACCCTGTTCTATTGTTGAATGCCAAAGGTAGATTTGTATGCAGCATTTTAAATAATTAAACAGCAAAACAGTGTTGCCATCTGCCAACATCCATCTGGTGGAGGGAACACAAAGCTCTGAGTGAGAAGCCGACACCAAACAAGATCCACTCACTAACAGGAGATTCCAGCAAGCAGCTCACGGATGCCTTGCTGTGCTGTCATCTATTCTGCTCAAAAATAGCTGGCAGTCCCAATAGCCTCTGTTCAAACAAGGTTGCTGGTAGAGCATGAAGCTTTGCCAGTACAGGCAAAAAAATGGCTTTGTAGAAGAGGTTGCAATAAATATTTTGTAATCAGAAACACTATAATGGCATTTGTAAATGCAGGGACATGCATGTTCAAGTCTGGCTACACTCATTCCTGCATTGTAAAAAAAAGTAATAGCAGTCAGAGAGATGTCTAAAAGGTGATGATAATGTTCAGAGACAAAGAAAAGTCTCTATAAGGAAGGATTCAGGAGGTTTACACAAGAGAAAATTAAGAGGTGACAACATAAAGGTAGTAAAACAATACTAAGTGCAGAGAAGGGAATGTAGTCATTCCTAGATACTCTTTCAAATATCCTTTCAAATAAGAGTGAGCAGCAGCCTAGTGAAATTAAAAATACATTTTATAGACATCAAAGGGTATGCTGGGGCTGGTTCATGGCTAGTTATGATTGTGGCACAAAGCAGACTCATTGAACTTGAAAATTGCAGTACAGTGTTTTTTTTATCTTTCTATAACTTTTGGAGCCTGTTGTTTTTAGTAATTTTATAGGGTTCTGAGACATTTATGCAAATATTCAAAGTATGCACAGTTATATAAACATGGGTATCAAACTGTAGAAGGTATTGTCTGTCCTGCTATACACCGCTATAGAGTAAGAAATGTCCACTATAGACTGATGCCGAGCATCCTAATCCTCCCTTGGTAGCTCTCCCACAGAGCTTCACTCCCAATGCCAGAAGTCACTTGGAACTGAGGGCACTTGCTCTTTTGCAAAAACAGGCTCATCACTTTCAAAAACCAGAATAACACAGTACTATTACTAGCTGTGATAAGGAGGAAGGTTATTCCAGGGAAGACACATTTTCACTATACGCAGTCCCCTCTATTATTTGTGTTGCAATAAAGCCACAGTGGACCAGACAGTGTTCAGATGGGTATATGCAAAGAAATCTCTGTACCAGACAGCATCACTTCTTATTGAAAACTGCCAGCCAAATGCATTTTCTCACATCATAGTGACACTGTCTTCATCCAGTTTCAGACTTCCATCTTGCAAACCCAGTGGCCTGACACTGGGAAATACTACCAACTGCAAATGGATAGAAAAATGAATACAGCAAGGAAGTTTTTGAGGTTATCTCTGGGGAAGATGGCTTTTCTTCTACAGATGCTCAGCTGTCTCTATTGCAACTCCACTTTTTGTTCATAACAAGGAATTTTTTATGCATTTGGCCGCAGTTTTCACTGCTATTAACAATATTTTGCATAAGGGTGATAAGGTATCGATGTCAATGACTCCCTTCAGCTACCAGGCCATTTAAAAGTATGATGTGATAATTCTGTTTTGGACTCTATTTATGACAGGTAGCACCTCAGACCTGGTGCTGTAGGAGATGCATTCTACATCCCTTACACTAACTGAAGTGAGCCTACTCTGATGTATTTTAAATTATTATAGCAATGTTTGGCACTTTCCATTTAAAAGGCAAGTGCAAAAATAAATTGAGGCATCTTCTTATTTAGATACTAGGAAGTTGCAGGATAAAGGAGGAAAAAAGCAAAACAAAACGAAACAACCCAAACTAGCCAAAATCCAAATCTGCACTTAAAATCTCCCATATCTATTTAAGTTACTGTACCAACTCAGCTCAATATCTAAAACAAAGAAAATGAATTATGGAACAGCATGAGGAGAGCTTGTTAATTTTCCCACTGATGCACTGTGAAATGAAAGCTTTATTCTAAGAATATCATATCCTCAGGGCTCTGTCTGGGTAGACGCTGACAAATACAAATGTCCTTACAGTTTTTCTTTTATTCTTGCTTTATGGTGTATTCCAGACAGATTTCCAAAATTATATATAATAATATATAATCTGTAGCTGTGGCTTGGTGTAGTTCAAGGCTGTGATTTTCCAGGACATAACTATGCCCTTTTTGAAAATGGAAGATCAAGTGCATGTAATGAAAGGAAGATCAAATTCTAGAAGAATTTGCTTATTTCTTAATCAATATTAATATATGTGACTTTAATTTCAGCATCTCTCCTCCTGTTGTGTACCAAGGGAATATAAACAACAACAGCAGCTTTACATTTTTATAGTGCCTTTCATCAAGAAGGTTTCAAAAGTGCTTTACAAACCTTGGACAAAATTCTTCTTTGATCAGCACTGAAAATCTCTTAATCCATGGTGCAAATCTCTGTTGCACTTTCTGTGCCTTTTTCTGCACATAGGACTTCCATTGATTTCTACAGGAATTGTGTATGTGTGAAACAAGTGCAGAATGTGTAATGGAAATCTGCACTGCAGATAAAAAAGAGAAAAAAAAATGTACATGTATGGATCCATTGAGGTGAGCGCTGCAAACAACTTCTACCCTAACAGCACCTTCCATGGCAAACATCCTTGGATGCTGTCTACTGCAAATGACAGGAGAAGGTGCCCAAAATTTTCAGAGCTTCTGCTCTGTGTGTGTACAAACTTTGCTGAACTAAATGCTAGCTTGGAAACCTTGCAAAGTCTCCCAAGAGATTCCTAAGAAAACAGTAGGCTTAGAGAAACCATCCATGTTTTAGTTTTCTAGTCTGCAGCTAAATCAGGAGGTGCAGAGAGGATGCAGCAAACTGTGTTTCCTGCGCTAATTCTGAGTTCAATTTGGGCAAAACCCTGAGTTATCTCTGTCTGATGATGTTTTTTCATCCTTAGAGCTAATGTTGTTTCTGATTAGAGTTTACAAATGCTAAGGAACACTTTCCTCTTTAATCATCAGAAAATGATGAGCAACATCCCACTGAGACGTGTAGTGAACCCAAGTTATCATTAATTCTGAAATACTTCTACTCAAGAATCAAGATTTCAATCCTTGCACTGAACCCATAAATCTCTGGCCCTGTCATGTCCTATTTTACTAGGACATTCTGTTTCTCGTGAGTAGAACCATATTTTTAATGAGAAAATCATTCAGAATTAAATGTCCCCTGGGGATGCTATTTGAAGAAGTAAAATGCCTCACTTGCAAAGACAGGTATAGTAATGTGATGAGGAATCTTTTAACTAGTTCTGAAACCAAAGGAGTAGTATTGGCTATATCAGTGAGAAAAGTATTGGTCCATTTCAAAATAAAGTTTGCAGTCATGTTGATTTATCTCACCTGACAGGCTGCCCAAAGAATTTATTCCTATATGTTCAAAGCCTTTCTCTTCCAAAGAGCGAAGTATGCTGTTTAAATGATTACTTCCCTTATATTTCCTTCTGTTGGTACATCTACATCTGAGTCTGTACTCATGTTTTTAATATCTTCCAGCTAACAGGATTGACAATCAGTATGCACACTATTAGCAGTAAGAGTTCATGTTCTGTCACTGGTGCTAATCGCAAGTGTTAGAAACATGATTGTGCAGTGTAAATGTGATCCTATTCAAAACTGGTTTCCTTTTAATTGCCAGCATTAAAAAGCCCTAATTATACACTGTAAATTTAAGGGCAGCTGAAATTCATTAGGAACTCAACAGGAGCCCTTCTTTAAGTGTCCCTGAAAACCCCAGGTCCAGTACAGTCAAAGTCAAGGTGTATATGCTGAGTCCAAACTCCAACCACAGACCAAGAGCCATCATTCCAAAGTACTGCTGTGATTTTGACTTCCGAAACTCTGCCTTGAACTCTTTGGCTTGCCCTCCACTTAAAGGGAAGAGTTCAGTGGTGTTTGAAGGCAGCTAGCGAAAGCCTTAAGTAACATGATCCAAATAATTAAACTTAGCAATAAATTGGTGCTTTTCATCTTCAAAGTGCTTTACAAACATTAATTAGTTGGGCTCAGCAAAGCTCTATAGAATGGAAGCCACTAAATCCCTATCTCCTGTGAACTGACTTCCTTGGCTGTCCCCCCCTACACACTATTTTTAGTACATTCAAGAGCCTGCCTCACACTTCCTTACTTTCTCTTCACATGGCATGTACCTTTTCTGTGACGGAAATCATGCCAGCTTAGTAATGGGGAGGGGAAGAGTTTTTAAAATTAAATAGTCTTTTAAAACAGCAATTAGCTTGGGTTTTCCTGGAAGAACTGAGGCATATGAAGATCAGAGGCAGATACCTTCATACCCTGTGCCAGCCTCCAAACCTTCAAAACTTCTGTCCCCTTTGAACATGAAAAGCTCTGTTTCAGGCGCACCAAGAGGTGGATCCATTGGCTGCTGGTCAGCGTGAGTGTGTGTCCCACTGTGAACAAAGTTACGGCAAATTTCAGTGCAAGCCTGGCTGCCAGGTTTCCTCGCCCGGTAACGCATCTAAAAATACATCCATGGGGGAAGAGAGTGCTATTCTCATGGCTCTGGCATCACTTTGTCGCAGGGCTCTGCTTCTTCCTCAGGTTCAGAAACACGTCTGTATGTCAGGAGTCTGATGTCCATGAAGAGAAGGGCTGAATGTTTTTTGTAAATCTGCCTATTTTGTGCCACAAGCGAATAATTTTTGCTTTAGCCATTTTTCATGGCTGCTCTCCTTGCACAGGTGTCTGCTTAGCCCTGGAGTGGCTCAGCTCTTACTCCAGGAGAGCTGCTGGAGAAGCCCCATTCTCCTATTGCCTCCTTCTTCTCCTTTGGTAATTGCTGTTTCAAATATTTCCAGCTTAATTGGTACTGTGTACCAAGTCCAATTGTGTATTTTCCTACGTGCCTGAGCTCCTGATGACCCTCTTTAAAGGTTACACTATTGCAGTCATGATGCATTAATGTTATCAAACAGCTGTTCAGGCACCAACCCTTCAATTTACTTGCCCGTCTGTCTGCCTTTCCTGAATTTGACATTTACTTTCCAAAAATAATGGAGCAACCTTCCTACTACAAGTGGGAATATGTAAGTGAAGACAAAGACCTGGTGGCTCTTAGTGCAGGAAGAGAAAGGCAGACTGCTGTTGTTTTTTTCTTCTACTTGTTTGTAAATAGGACAAACAAGCAGGCAGTCCAAAATAGCCTTATTTATTTAGTGTGGCAGACCCAAAATCTTGCTGAAAAGCACAGCTGTCCTGGTTGTACACCAGCCTATGATGAGAAAGCCCAGGGGAGAGCTGTATTCATGGTTTTCTGCATGATTTTCACAAAGTTGTTTTGCTTCTCAGTGTCTCAGGTCCCCACATGATGAGGTGTTGTGGGAATAAATAAGGAAGGGTGGAAGCAGAGGGGAGGTGAGCAACCAAGTTCATCCAGGAGGCCCTGGGAGGGTTGTATAAACGCTTACAAACTTCCCACTGTTGCACTACCCATTGGGTTTCAACACTTCCCATCAACAATAGCTTGACATCACTTCCTGGAACAAAATGAATGTATTAAACTATTTCCTCTACAACTTGTAGTTACTCAGCTACTTATTTTTGGCTGGCAATATTAACTAGAGCTCTTGGTTTGACTCTGTTTCCTGACCAACCCCAATGCATTGTCTGTCTTCTAGCACGATCTTAAAATAGTCTATCCTGGTCTTTGTGAAAGCAGGCATGGATGGATTTACACACTTGCCTTGAAAATATTTAAGGTTTTGGAATCGTTGCACAAAATATTTGTGAGACTTTAATCTCAAAACCAGAAAAAGTTCATGAAAAGAAAATTTGATGTTTTGGTCCTTCAGACATTGGTTTAATCTCTACAGAATTACCCCAAAACTCCAAAAGAAAGAGCTATACCTCCCCAAAATAGTCCATAATAAAGTTCCATGCTGTGTGCCTATATCAGTCTCATGCATATTACTCTGGGTTTTCTTCAGGAGCATGAAGTGCCTGGAATAAACAGTTTCAACATTAACACTGGGAATGCAACCACTGAGTGGCAAATCCCTTCATAGCAATACCTTTTCCTGAAAGAAAAGATGTGATTTGGTGAACATAAAATGGGTTGGAAATTTCAGTGGGTTATTTGTGCTGCTGCAAAACAAAATCCAATAAAAACAATCTAAAGCGTTGATTTTGGTATTGAAAAAAAATTAGTGACACTTCTGTTCTACTAAATTCTGGCACTTCTGATATTTCTTTCAATTTATTTTGTAATTAAAGAAACTTGTAGATGCTGAAGTCAGAAAAAAAAATAATCTGAAGCTGAAGAAAATGCTACAGTTAATGTAAAGTGATTGCCAAAAATGTTGGAAAGAATTCATTGTAGGAGAGCTGCAAATGAATTTCTCTCCTGATTTCTCAGCATAGCCAGGAAAAATAAAAATCTCAGTTATTCACACAGCTCTGTTATTGATTCTCCTCATTGTTCTTTATCTGATGGCTTCATATAGCAAAGTAAAGCAAGTGGGAGAAGACAGTGGGGACGTAAGGCCATTTATAACGCCAGTAGGGTTATATGGGCTTATTAAATATTTGTTTCCCTCCTTGGACCTTCACTTACAGCTAAGGGGCAGTTATTTCTTAATAAATCAATTGCTTGTGATCAGTTATCCATACCTTTTCCTTTTCACAACTCCATGTAAAGGATGTCACTGTAAATGAGAAGAATGCCCCATTAAGTTCATCATACACAAGACCTTCCAACTTCACCTCATCATTAAAACTGTAACAGACCTCCACAGCACTCTTTGAACTCACCTTTCTTTGCTAGATAAAGGGCAGCAGGTGAAGAATCACAACAGCAACAAACACAAATGAAGGGAATTTGAGAGAGTGTCTATACAGAAAATGACTATTGTTCACCTAATGCCATTTTGGGGCACGGCATGTTATAGACAACTTGGAAAGCAGCCATCAAACACAAAGAGTATTTTTAAAGACCCTCAAGCGGAGTTTGGAGTTGGTTCTGACTGTTTGTTTGCTGTGCCAGGGACGGGGCTGTGAAGAACTCCTCCAGCCACTAGCCAGGGAGCCAGCACCAGGTCTGAAGTGCTCAGGAAGTCAGAGGTTTCAAACTTTAGGTTCACAACAGCAATGTTGCCACCTGTGCTGTGCCTGCAGCCGAAGGCACCAATGGTTGTACACAACTCCACGGACATGGGCACATGGGGCAAACTGGCGGCAGAGTCCCACACTGACAGGGAGGGATAGCAATGAGCCATTGTTTTCTGAAGGATTTCTTTGCACTGAATGAAGGTAACCAGCCTTTAATCTGAAGACCATGCAAACCATTTTGCCTGATTCTAGTTTTGCTGGCCTAAATTGCTTTATCCTTAGGACTCTGACTGAGTATTCATATCACCACTTTTTTTGTAATGGAAGTAATGGAAAGTGAGGTTGGGAGACACCTTCCACATCATAAAATTCACAATTAAAACATTAAGCAAAGCAGTTTCAGGCATGAGATGCAGCATTAAAATGTAGACAACTCTAAAAAGGCTAAGAGTATTGTTTTTATTGAATACCCATATAAGTCATCTTTCTAGACACTGTACCATACAGCTGCATAATTCCAAGTGTAGTTGTCATTAGAGATGTAGGTTTCAGGAGATTTTTTTTTTCTCACCTGCTTTCCCTAGGTGCACCTCATCCAATGAGCAAAGCACACTGCATTGCCCTTCTCTCTTTGCAGAGTCCTGATGTTGCTGTCAAAAACTGCAGCAAGCGGATATATCCACCCCATAGCAGGACATGAGGGGAGTAACACTCCTCCCTGCAGCAGACAGTGGGGATCAAAGGGACTTGTGCCCTAGACAAGCCAAGACTCCTCAGAAGAGAAGACAGCATGTGACTGGGAACACAAGGGAAGAGGTCAGGGGAGCTGGTGGTACCAAATCAACTTTCACATGAGCATTTCTTGGCTTTTCATTATTTCTCTTTCATGAATAAACACCCTTCCAGAATAGCAGGCCATATGTTCAATTTGCCTCCTCCCAAGCTGCAAGTTGCTTGGGGATGGAGTCTGCTGGCAGTGCTGCCTGGGCCAGCTCGCCAGGGCAGTAGAGTAAAGTGTGACCTCTGGTATGGGAACTGCAATGAGGAGCTCTGGGGACACGTGTAATCACCCAGCGTGGAGCTTGGGCAGACAGTGGGGTTAGCACCTCTGCTCCATGGAGAAATGGGAAAAAATGTTGTTAATAACTTCAGCCGCTGCAGCCTCTGGGTCTGGCTCACCTGAGAGGCAGTGCCTTTAGCTGTAGGAGCAGAGCCACAGCGGATGCACAGAGGCTTCTTAACAGAGCACGTCTTTTGTATCAACTCCAAGGGAATAATGTCACCTACCCAGCCAGCAGCTCTGCTTTCCACAGTGCCTAAGTTTTTCCTTAGATGTTTCCTATTCAAGCGCTTAGCCTGACCAGGGCTGACCTTGCTTAGCTTATGAGATGTAACAAGATCACTGCCTGAGGTGTGAAATGACACTGGAATGGAGGTCATGATCTTACGGAGAGCATCTTCCTCCTCTGCTGCAATGTCTCCTCCTGGCTCCCCTGCCCCAGCATCCGACTAATCAGGCAGAAACAAATGCATCATGCTTCTAGCACACCACTGGCAGAATATAAAAGTCTGTCCTTTTGGCTATTCAGTCATCTCAGTGGTATAGATTATTTTTATGCATATGAATTCAAAGATTAAACAGTTCCTTTTTTATTTTTTTTTTGGTCACTACTTCAACAGAAACAAAAAGTGTTTCCTATAGCTCTATCTCTGTAAGATATCAAAACAGTTTAACAGACAGATGAATAGACAGTAGCGTTTAAGCAACGTGGACAGAACACCAAATCAGTCATTCTGAATGAATAATACATTTAAGCAGTTATACGAATGATAGAAAATTCATCTGCATCTACAGTGAAACTACTTGGACCCATTTCAAGGTGGAATATTCTGCAGAAGGTACAGAAGGCACTTGTATTTTGGTATTTCAAATAAGAATGAATTTGTGTATGTGTCAATCTGTCACACACTAGACAGGGCTGGTTCTGTGAATGGCCATTACTATGTATAAATCTAGATAGAGCTGTGGAGAATATATAGCTTTTTATTTACAGGTCATTAGAATAACACAGTATACAAACAACATTCATAAATGACTTCTCATATGAACTGCTCTGAGAAACTTTTTTTTGTAGGGAGCCATGAGTTGTAGAATGTTTTTATCGTGATGCAATAAAGATTGAGCTTCAGAAACAAACTTAACAGGATAAACTTTGAGATAAATCAAGTCCAAATAAAAAAAAAACATTGAAATTCAAGTACAGGTTTCAGTGGCAAGCCTAATGGACAAAAGCAAAGAGGTAAAGTGCCCTTCTGCTGAGTTAAACCAGGCTTGGATCCATGGGGATATTTCAATTGTCTTGTTTATTTTTATCATTAAAACTAAGCTGACTTTTGAAAGGGAAGGAAAAACAAAAAGCCCCAAGGGCTGTTAACCTTTCTTCAGGAGCAAAAAGGAAGGTCATCAAAAGTTTTGTGACTGTTATGGGGAAATAAAGCTAAGGCTGCTGGTGGAGGCTGGTCTGTGCTAAATAAAACGGGTGAAAGCTCCTGCACTGCTGCAGCCACCAGGTTCTCACAGGAGGTGAACGGGGGTCCTTGACACAGCAGGAGCAGGCATGGGTGATTCAGGGAGGTAACTTTTTCCCCTTACTGTGGAGTAATGTTTGTTAAATTAAGACTGATCTGGTTGATATTGATGCATCTGCCTATAAAACTCCTCTTTGAGGAGTTCTGCTAAAGGCAGCAAAGTTGGCAGGCAAACAAGAGGCTTCTACAGAAGGGAACTGGCTCCTACTCTGCTGTGGGTGGTAAATCCCTCTCTGTGATGGGGTGATTTGTAAGAAACCCTGAAGAAGTACCTCAGTGTTTTCCCTCATCTGCTGTGTCACAGTAACCTGCGTTAAAGGAGAACACAAGGCTGTTGAGTTGGGCAAAGGTTTGTTTGCCCATGTCTGTCTCAAGGTGATTAACCTAGGAAGGTAGTTACAGAGTAAACGAGAAGCAAACAGCCACCATTCATCAGCTGGTGGCCTCAATACAAATCCTGCTTTCAGAGTTCCAATAGCAGAAGGTTAAAAATGTTGTACTGCACAGACTGCAGCAGATGTTTTGTGTTTGCCTGTAGGTTCAGGACAGCAGTGGGACAGATGACTAGGGTATACTCCTGAGCCTTTCACTGCAACTGATTTAAATGGTTTTGGAGGGTTTAGAGTGGAAAAGAGAAACCTTTGCAAGATTAAGGGGAAGGCTGATTTCCTTACCTTAGGGGGAATCACAAAAAGCACGAGATACCAAAGAAAGGGTGGAATCCATTTCTCCTAGGATACTGCACATTCCTGATCATCTCCGTGACTAGAAATAGTGCACAAGGAGTAGTCTCTCTAGGAGTGAATTATGAATGCCAAAAAAAAATGTTCCTTTTCCCATTCTCTATCTCCCTGATTCTTCTCTGGCTGTCAGATGGAGAGCTGAGAATCCAAGCTAATGTATTTTTGAAAATGTAACTCAAAAGAGGAGGAGACAAACAGCCTCTGCCAAGTGGCACAAGTTCGTTCCTTGTCATTTTTATTTAAATTACTAAAATCATGCAGATTACTTGAGATCAATTTTGTTCACCTTTGCAAATGGCTAAGCATTTGCATTAATGCTCAAAGAGTCTTCATAAATCTGACAAAGAAAGGAAAAAAATCACTTTAATGAAGAATCAGCAGGACTTCTGCTTTCCAACTTCTGCATCCTTCTAAAAGCATTCTATGAGAGAGAGAGAGAAACCAATGAAGTATAAAGTATGTAGTTCACACATTCCCAGGAAAATTAATTCCCCAGATATTCATGAGCTCTGTAGCATTCCTGGACTCTGGCACGACCTATAGGGAGACAAGAGCATTTTTTTTAAATCTCAGTCACAGAGAGCACTGTCCTCAACAGACCAAATGAGCACTAATCAGGAAGAATGTTTGGTTATTAAATGAATCATTGAGTCCATTAAATATCACAATTGGGCCATAAATTCCTATTAAATATAGATAATCCATTGTTGTGTCAGGCAGATAGAAGATAAAAACAGTAAGAGGTTTGCCAGAAATCCACCCCTGCCCCTGATCCCTCCTGTTGCACACGTAAGGACAGGTGGTATTGCTGTCATTTCTACTCTCAACTTAATCACTGTGCTCTGGCTCACACTGTTCTTTCCCTGGGTTTCACATCCAGCTCACTTATTTCTGTTTAGGGTCCTCTCTGCATTGATTATGCTCTCCTGTCACCCTTACTCTCTCCTACTCTTTACACAGGTCTCAACAGATCGCTTTCCCAAGCTGAATGTCCCTGACAACAACCCACCTGCTACCCCCTTTGCAAGATGCTCTTTAATGTTCGCTTTTCATAGAATCATAGAATTATTTGGGTTGGGAGGGACCTTAAAGATCACTCAGTTCCAAACCTCCCACCACATGCAGGGACACTTTTCACTAGACCAGGTTGCTCAAAGCCTCATCCAACCTGGCTCTGAACACTTTTTCTGTCTCTCTTTGGGAACAACATGCTTCTTTGGGAAGGGAATTCCCAAAACCAATGCAACCAGGCTTCCTTCCCATTGTTTCACCTGACCACACTGATGTGTGTGCCCACCATATGGCTTGACATCTCTGACCTTACACACTGTGAGAAAAGATAGCAAAGTCATCTGTAAGGGAAACCTCTAGCCTAATTTAGGGTATAATTGTACTCGTGCTTGCTGCAGAGGAGCTGGGAAAGCTAGCTGGTTTCCCGGAGTGCGTGGGAGGCCATGAGTAGGTGGTAACTAAAAGTTGTAACAGAGTTTGGAGGCTTTTAAAATCATTATTACTATTATTTTGGACTCTACAACAAGATTACAAATCTTAGCAATTGTGTAGCTGTATGCAATTTACCTACAGATCCGTGCGATTATAGTCGCTTCTTACAAACAAATGCTACATCAAGAGTAGGAAATTATTGATCATTCTGTTCAGGCTAAAATGGTTTTCTTTTCAGTCTCCAACCACTGTTGGCAAGATCATTTTAAAAATAGCTACAGTTTGGAATCCAGATTGCATTCCCTGCCAGATTATAATGATCACTTCAACCAGGGATGGGTGAATTTCAAAATGCTTGGAGACTCAGTTCAAGACAGTGCCCTCCAGTCTGTGATATTTTTAGTGATGGGCAAACCCAAAAATTTGGGTGGTTATCCAGAGTTCATCTGCACTGCCCAAATGTCTACAGTCTGCAAAAATGGGCTGGAAAGTTTTCAAGGAGGATAGGTTTTGCACTATTTCCAGTACTGCCTATTTCTGCTCAGGTCATGAATCCTAGGAGAAAATCCTCTTTCTTCATACTGGTTTGCTGCAATTCAGTTGCCAGTCTTAACTTAAAAGTGCAGAGTCTGGCAAATGAACTTGGAAAAGTAGCTGGGGAAAAAATGAACGCTTCTGAACGTGTTGGGTGGTGGTCCACATGTATTCTTATATTGAGATTCAGTCCTACTTGTACCAACACCAGAGAGAACTTTCATGGCTGATCACAATGGAAGATCTGTTTTGCTCCTTCCTTTTAAAATACCCACAAATAACCTTCTGCTACTGAGGTAGTTCCAATTTAGATAGGAAGAGGATTCCCTGAGGATTACAGCTTCCTGGCAATTTTGGGTAGCTTGCTTGTCTTACCTTCCATGCCAGATACTGGCTATGACATAAAACTGTTTTGCAACAAATAAATGAGTATTTAATGTCTTTCAGGCAAGGAACTGCAAGTACTCAAACCAATTAATGACTCTAAGCCAAATTTATCCCTAGTTAAACTTAAACAATTTCAACGAGGTTGCACCATTGGGCAATCAGATTTAATCTAGATTTAATCTTTTGATTTCACATGAGAGTCCTGGCTGTGTGTTAGGTCTTAACAACTAATCAGCTCATCTGGCATTTGGGGTGAGACTGCAGATGGAGAGGGAAGGTGGCAAAGGTGGGTTGCTGAATACAAAACAGAAACTCTGGAAAATTTATAAATAAATAATACCATCTAAGGCTTCATCAGGAAAGACTCTGAAATGCTTCTGCCATGGGGAATGTCCAGCATGTCGTATTTCACAAGATTTTTAATGACACAAATGCAGCAGTTTTAGATATAACTTGCTTCTGCTCTTTGGGGCATGAGCTTCTGAATCCCAAGAAAGAAAGCCTACATTCTTGTTTTCTTCCAAAACACATATGTTCTTTAAACCTTACATAAATACTGAAGCACCATACTTTTCTTCTCAAACAGTGCTTGCCTTCACAATGCTTATCCCATCCACTCTTAGCACAGTCTTTGCCTGGCTCTGTATCACAGCACTATTGAGAGAGGCAGGAAATTTCCTCGAGATAGCAATTTTCAAAGGAATTCAGGATCCATTTCTCAATTAGCCCTCTAATTGGCAGCAGCAGGGACTGATTTTCCATTGCAGCAGTAAGAAGGAACTCAGTTCAAGTCATGCTTTGTCCTGCTGTTTGTTCCTGCAGGGGTTCACCAGTAAAGATATAGGCAGACCTCAGACCTCAGCACAGCAGGAATCTTTACAGCAGCATATATTTCTGGGTTTTGTTCTGAAGGCATAAACTTGGATTATTTTGTGCCATGCTACTTCTTGCAATAGTGCTCATTTTGGAGTGCACAAAGCCACTTGGAATAAAAGCAGAAGCACAGCTGAACAGCCCCCCTCAAACAAAATTCAAGTGGAATTCCTTGAAATCCAGTGAAAATGTGAGCACTTGGGATAGGGGTCTTTTTTCTTTCAGGTTTTGAATTTATTTGTTCTTCCAAATTTGGGCCAGGATTATAAGCCAAAATATTCAAAAGCTCCAGATAATATTTTATAGCATATGGTTTTGACCCCTCAAGGTGTTAAGAACTTTCAGTGAGATCTGGGGAACTGTTGGCTTTAGTGGAGGTGACAAGAGTTTCCCCCTTCTTCAGTGATGTTTCTGTCTTTTAGGCTTTCAACTTTCATGGCTCATGTCCTTCAAGTTTGAGAATGTGAGACTGAGTATATAACGACCCAGGTTGGAACCAAAAATAGTTGGGTAGCATCTCTGAGAGCTCTCCCCATCCCTAGCTCTGAGTGTAGCATGTTTCTGTGATGTTTTCTCAGGCTAGCTTATTTGAAATGCAGTTCCTGCCTGGAGCCAAAGTTTTCAGAGCTGATCTCCTGCCCAACTAAAAATGCATATATAAGCACCTAGATTGGAAGCCAAAATGTAGCCACTCAAGCTGGAAAATTTGGGTTCCAAATGAGCAACTTACCCTTAAGCTTAAGATCTGTGACAAATGAAAGGCACACACCATCTATTTGTTTAGGCACACAATGTCGCTCTGATGGAGACAATCACTTGTCCAGGGCAGAACTACTAACATAAGTTTGGAGGGTTGAGCAGCCCAACCTTGGAGGTTTGCCCTTCACTTGGTACTGTCTCAGACTGCAGTGAATCAGAGCACATGCTGAACTTTAAGCAGATGCTGAAGCACTTTGCTGAATTCAGGTTGTCAGGAAAGCTGCACTTGTTAATGCTGAGATCACTTGAGTGCTTTTTTTGTTGAAATTTTTCACACTTAATTTGTTATGACAAGGGAGACAAAGTATAGACTATTAAGTCTAATTAATGGCACATGAAGTAACAATGACACATAAGTGTGGGGAGAAGTGAAACAGTCAAAGTGTATAGTGCTGCCTCACTCATCCTCTTTTCAGAGTGCCACTGTCATGAAGGGCCTGATTCCATACTTCTTTCAATATTTTGGGCTACTCTTTGACTGCAGACCTGAGCAAGAAGCAGCATATACACCATGTTGCTCATCTACAGCATCATTCCACTTCCAAGCCACAGCCCCGTTTTCTGCAGCAGGCACTTAGGCAGAGAAAAGGGATGTAACCTCTTTATGGTCTGAAGCATCAACAGTGATGTCCATGCTCCTTTCCTTCCACTCTGGAATAACTCATACAGCATTTCCCACAGGAAAGACAGTCTGGCAGGTCAATGGCCTCCTGTAGCCTCCTGCACTAATTTCTTCTTCCTGTCCCGAGCCTGTTGGATGACCCCCTTGTGAGAGGAAACTGCTGTCTGAGATTTCTGCATCAGGCTCTGAACATCCACATGAAGCAGTGATCAGCTGCGTTAGACATGGACAAACACACAAAATACAATGGACACCAGCAGAAGGACAATTAAGCACACACATTAAATAATTAACTCTCACAAAAAGCTGGTGAGGCAGAATTCACAATTTTGCAATGGCAAAAGGCAGAAACAGAAGGGTTAAGCAATTTGCTCAAGGTTGCAGGAAAAGTAATTGTCAGTGCTGGGATTCAGATATAGGAATTTATAACTCCTGGTCCTGTGCACAGGCCACTAGATCATCCCTGGCACTCCAGAGAACCAGGCTGCTTATTCTTTCAGTAAAATGCTAAACCAAATGCTCTGACCTTTCCTGGAGTTATCAGATGAAGTGCTTTCTTAACTCCAGGTTACAGAGAGCAATGGGGGGTAGGGATGGGGGGGTGAGGGTGGAAGGAAGTGGCAGACCAAAACTGGTATCTGCAATGCTTATGTACGGGGATTTTCCTCCATCCATTTGAGGAGTCTTTGCTATCTGTCTGACTGCAGCACAAGAGGGAGAGTACAGTCACCTGATGGAAGTTTTGGGAATATTTGCCCCATTTTCATTTGAAGACACCGACAAACTATTCCAGAGATTGCACTGGGGGTGTGGTCAGCTTTGTATCATTCACAGGAAGTCAAGGGTTGTCCATGAATTTGAGTACTTACAGGCTATATAAACAAGCTGTAATTCACCGAAACATATGTATGGAAATCTTTGGGAAACGCTGATATGTAAAATACAGTATTTCCAGCCCACTATTATTTGAAGTACTATTAATATTAGTATTACTATTCTGTGAACCTGTGGAGCTTTGGTTTTAGAAAAAGTATGCCCACTTACCTTCCTTCTAGGAGTCTGCCACTATTCAATTATGTCATCCTGTTTCTGCATCAGCCATTAGAAGGCAAAACCTTCATGACATGACAGTCTGCGGGACCACAAGCAGGACCACAAGCATCCCAGCTCTGTAGGCACAGCAGCCAGTAATTGTGTGACTGTCAAGGAGAGTTCTGTGTAGGAGGGGCCACCACGCTCAGGATCCCCTGCCCAATCTGAACTCCTCTTCAGGTGACCTTCTGAAAAAGACATCTTTCTCATACTCATCAGAGCAGGGTTATGCTGCAAGAAGAAGATGTTGTCCCTGCTTATGTAGTGTTTATCAGTAGTTCAGCAGGAACCCAAACTGCTGTACCATAGTGACTTTTCTTCCTGTGCCCCAGTCTGATCTCCCTGAACCTCAGGCTGCTGCTCTTCAATCCCGTTCATTCACGATTCACACAGGCACTGCAATTTTGGGGAGCTGGGACCTCTGTTTTTGATAAATAGAGAAATGTGCCTCTCTGGGTAGCCAGTCCTGAGCAGGGTTCGAGCAAAGAGGATTTCCCATTCTGTCCAGACTTGTTTCCAAAGCTGCTGAGCAAGTTTGGGAAGAGCCACGGAGCATCTCAAATTGGAGCCACATCTACGCACTTTTGGTTTTACCTGCTGTGGTCTTCTTGTCTCCAGGAGGAAGGGGTGGCCTGGGAGAAGTGACTTCACTTTCAATAATCATCCTCATGCTGCTTCTGACAATTAGTAAGAAATGTAATGAAAAACCCGAGTTGCAAAAATCTGTTAATCAGGAGGCCTAAAGGATCTCCTTCTGAAAGTAGAAGCAATAGTATATGGTGCCAAGTCCCTTTCCAGGGCTTTGCTGGAATGCTCTTGAGGGTTGCAGGTTTAAGTGTTATGAGAAGGGAAGGATTGCATAAGAGTTTTTAAATGGAAATAATTCCTGACTTTGTGAAATATGCAGTAATTTCAACCAGAATAGCTTTACAAGAGGGTACAATTGAGAAGTATATGTGTATGTGTGCATATGTATGTATATGTTCTAATTTTTTTATACATATATATGTGTCTATAACATATAACAACTTATATTGGAAAGTTCAATTCTGATACACAATTGGTTTCCTCCAATCTTACACGTCATTGGTTTCCTCCAATCTTACATGTCATCTGAGTGAGCAAGTCACTTGACAATCTTGTGCCTCAAAGTCAGGCAGCTAATTCAGACTACGTTACATCTAAACACTTCTCTCTTTTCACTTGCCTGCTCTAAATACGAGCCCATGTGATTTGCTAATTTACATAATATCTTCTGACAAGCCGACTCTGAAGTTTTCTTGGGTGATTTGCTTCTTTTTGCAAAACAAAATGGGAGACAGTAACATCCAAGGGAATGAGTGTATCTATTTCCCTTGGATTGAGCGACTTCAGCTCTTGGAGCTCAGGTTCCTCTGGAGGTAGCAGGTTCAGAAATTATGCAGCTGCCATGGAGATGGAGGCAGCAAACCTCTAAAGGGATCTGGAATCACATCAAGTGGGTCAGCTCTCCAGCTTCCTGTTTCACCAACCAGAAGGTGCTCTGAGATGCTTCTCTTCTTCAGACAATGACAAAATGGCCCTTGTGTCCCCCATGTGTGACAGCTGGGAGGATGACATAAGCTGGGAGTTAAACTATATGCTTCCTTGCCCTAAAATAGCATGGAGCAGTGCTCTGTGTCTTGCAGAGCTGGGAAGTAAAACAGATTAATCTTTGCTAGTATTATAAAAAAAATTTCCTATGGATTATCTTTTCATGGAGCCATAAGCCTTTGAAATTTTGGTCCCAATGTATCTTGCCTATAAAGTCAATTAGCTCCTAAAATGACAACGCATTAGAAAGAACCCAGAAGCTGATACAGAAATACCTTGTTTTATTAAGCCTGGCCAATTTTCTGTCAACAAAAATTATGCTTCTGAAGTGATGTGGAACAAGAATCAAACATGAAAGCATACAAGTATCCACTTTTGAGCCCTTGAACAGCTATAAGAATCCACTTCTTGGTTTTTCTGCTACACAGAATGAATTTTCATTACCCGAAGTATCTATTATCTAATGAATAAAAAAACCTGCGTTATGCATTAAAGTGCAGCGGAAAACTTACATTACTTCATGATGAATTTTTGTGGCAGAAATGGTACTTTTAGTGACTTCAGCGGCATGGATGATGTGACACCAACCATACTATTGAGTTTGGAATCAAACTTCAACTTGACTTCTAAACAACAGAAGCAATGAGTTTCACAAATAAGTATGTGCTGCAGGTCAGGGAACATGTAATTTTTTCATCAGAATATCATGCTACAAATCCTTCGTGGTGGTTGAGGACTGCCATTCCCAAATTCTGAGTGGTTCATGTGCAGTCCAAAACCCATGGTAAATTGAAGCTATAGAAATAAAAAATGGCACAAACAGTCCAAAACACCAAGTCCATGTTTAATGATGTCAGGCCACCCCTGGTCTGGAAGGAAAGAATTATGCATTAATCCAGCTGTAAGCACAAAATCCATTTGGTTCATGGTCTAGGAACCTCCAAATGCTGGGACCTCCCTGATGGTTTTGGTCTTCCCTTTAAAGCACTCTAGAGGAGCTTTGTTGAAAACACATACCTTCAGCTCCCAAGGAAAGAGAGGTCATATTTTAATTCTTGAAAAGATCCATTTGTTGTTTGAGCATCTGAGGATGGAGCTCTGCATCTGCATTGTGTTCTGCTCCCTTGCTAGCATGTCATGCCTTTCCTGCTGGTGACAAACTGGACAGGAGCGTTTGCCAACACATCTGAATTGCCCACAAGATGTGTCATGCTCAATCCCAGATACTCCACCTCAGTTTTGCACACAGGGAAGTAGAGCCCAGTACTCTCTAGCTGTGCCCTTTCATGAAAAGGCAGCCTTAATGGTGAGGTAGCCTTACAACCTACTAGCCTAAACATGGAGTTGGTTAATAGCATAAAGTACTTTGGCCTCTACATCAGCTGTAAGAAATATAAGCTATTTAGCTGTTTGGGGAATGGTGGCAGTAGCTGAATTACACCTTGGACTACACAAAGAACAAGCACAAACACGAAGAATGGCACAGCTCCAACAGAAAGGGGAGTGGCTCGGTTGTGGCTGAGTCAAGTGCTTTTAACCTCAGGTAGCAGATATGCAGAGGTGCGGGGACCAGTGCTGTTAGCACCGTGCTCTGAACAGGTGTGAGCAACCATAAAGAAGAGCAAAACGCTGTTTACAGACACCCAACAGCCGAGGCTGAATCTGCTGTGATAACAAATCCATAAAGTTATACTGGAATGCTAGTCATGGGGAGTGGGAGTTTGGCAGAGATCCTGTGACTGTGGAAATAATTGATATTTTCAGTCAGATGTCCAGAACAAAAAAAAAAAAAAAAAAGGAAGAAGAAACTCAGTTTGAGATGTACAAAACTTCTTTCCCCCTGTTTTTCACCACGGAAAAATTTGTCTTGAGCAAAGAAAGGTTTTCTTCTCTTCCAAACATTTTGTTTTTCCTCATCTTTCATCAGAGAAACAGAAAAGGTCAGTATAGGGCTAGTTTCCTATCTGGGCTCAAGGGTTGCTCTCCATACTGAGAAGGAAGCAGGTGGTCAGAGGGCTGATCCCTTTCTCCTCCGAAGGCAGGTGGCTCAGGGTGTCCCCTGCAATAGGAATGGAGAATACTGAACCACCACAAAAGCAGGGGAAAAGAGCTAGGCTCTAGTCAAAGCTGTGTCTTATTGCACTCTCTTCCCTCTGCTTGGCAGTAGAAGGCAGCCGCCCAGAGTATGGATGACAGTCACACAGTCAGAGAGTGGGGCCTGGAATTATACAAATTCCTCCATTTCCTCCTCCTCCCACCAAATCCTGGTAATTCAGATTATCATAAATGACTTCTTCCTAGGGAATGCTGAAAACCCTCTCCAGCAAATATGATTTTGTAAATTATGATCTGGTTTTATATAGCTTAATGAAATTTTTTTTATCATTTTCGGGGAAAAGCAAACACAAATAAGCTCTCAGCCTCTTCAAAATCCTCCTCAAATCCAAATCTGTGCAACCTTAATTAGCAGCAATATATAATAGTACTGATTTAGAGCCTGTTGTGATTTTTGTCCACGCCACTGAGAAGAGCACAGTACAATAGGGACCTCATCCCAGCCTAAATGATGTCTAGTAACACCATCTCACTTCCCTACCCAGGCTCAATGAAACCTGGATTTTCTGTTATAGATAGGTAGCAAAATGTATTTTAAATTTTAGGGCCTTCCTTTCAATGAACCAAGTCATGATAAAGAAGAATTAGGTCCCATGAGTTTCTGTGATGATCTTTTTTATTTTTCCCTAGCACTGGTAGTGATTGTGCAATATTTAGGTAGGGACTAATATTTACGTAGACACTAGACCTTTACAGCTCACACCTGAAGCCTTGCAGCTTGCTGCTCAGCAGCAGCAGCACTGGTGGGTATGGGATGCACATCACCTCTTTTCAGGACACGCTGGAGGCAGCAGTGGCTTCTTGGGCACTGGCACCAGCAGCCTGGTGGTAGGCACAGCGATATGCTGCAGAGTCCACCCCCAGTATGAGCTGGGTTACCACTTAGACCTCCCCAGAGGCCTGCTTCTGTCTTACACCACATGTGGTGTCACATACATCCTCTTTCAAACTGCCAGTACCCTCCTTCCGCTCCCACGGTCTGTTCCAAAGAGCAAAAGCATCCACAGAGGACCCCTGTTTCCACGGCATGATCCTTCTTTTATCAGTGTGATAATTAAGATGGCAAGTCCTGGTTTTCAGAAAAATCACCAACTTGAGAGTAGCCATTAAAAAAAAAAAATCTGGTTATTTC